>NW_025835166.1:0-23309 GCF_002878395.1 Capsicum annuum
AAGTTCTTTTTGCTTATAAACATGTGCTTAAAAGCACTTCTTTTATTTCATCGAGACACTACAAAAGTGCTCAAAACCCACAAATCCAAAGTCCAAACAGGTTGTTACTACAAAGTGATTGAGAAATTGAAAACTCTGAAAACAAAAACATACATAGAGTCTTAACATATGAGGGCCCTATCAAGTGTGCAATAGAGGATCCTGCAGACTTATAAAAGTAAACAGATTCTGACATTTTTTCATATGGATGTTGCTTAATATGATTCTGACCATTCTAGCTACGGAAGAGGTTGTGATGATCATTAATCTCATTGTGAATTTAAACTTACAATATTTACCTTCATCCCTCGTAGTGTTCCCTGATAGACTCATGCCAGTCAATATTTACTTACAATATTTACTCTCAGGTTTATATGTAGAGTCATGGAAGCTTTAAAATGTTTTTCTAAAACTACTGGACTATTTGCTAACTAGAAGAAGACTGACATGTTTATTACTATTGTTTCTGAGAGAATACGTGTTGCGTTATTGGGTAATACTGGAATCAACCTGGGTACATTGCCTATCAGGTATCTTGGATTGCCTTATATATTACTCTATTTCTCCTTTAAGGAAGCAATATTTCTATTTATTTGATGTACTTGTGTCAGCGAGAGGACATCCTATCTGCAGAAAGAAGAAACTTACTCATGTTACATTCATAGATGATCTTATCATCCTTCGAAGTAGTACTTACTAATGAATAGCCAAATATAGATGTATAATAAATTTGGAGAAAAAACATGAAACTTTTCATGAAAATTTTTCTAAACACAAACGTTCAAATACATGGGTAACACACAAGGTAAGTAGCGAACCAGATAAAATGGAAGAAGACCTTACCCCACCAAGCAGTATGTTTGATGCTTTGAAGTCTTTGTGTACAACTTTCTTTTCCGAAGTACGTAAAAAAGTCAAGCCCTGTGTTGTTCCTATGGCAATTTTGACCTGCAAGTCCCAAGAAAGTGGTTCAACAGTGGCACTCTCTACAAAGCAGACACATTAGAGGTTAAATGCACCATATAATTAATCGAGCTTTGGTTTTATTGAATTTATAACCCCAACTTCTTACTTCTAAAAAGATGGTTTTCCATGCTCCCCTTTGGCATAAATTCATACACGAGTAACAGTTCCTTTTCCTCCGAACAATATCATAGTAGTTTAACAAGGCTAGGATGCAAAAGTCTTCCTGAAAAGTTCACTTCTGACTGCACTTTAAGCAATACAGATTATAAACATTATAGATCAAAATAACTAGCAATAGAAAGTCTAAATGGAAAAAAGATGGAAAATATTCCCACTGCAAATATGATACATAACTAACTATACATACTAAAATTTGGAGATGGCCTCCGCAAGAACACATTGACAAAGCGAACTTGATCTAAATTGGAATTTATCTCCATAACTCCATCCAATTGGATTGGAAACAGTCTATGTACCTCCCAAAGTAGGGGAAAAGTCTACGTACACACTATCCTCCTCAGACCTCGCTTGAGGGATTGCACTGAATATGTTGTTATTGTTGTAACTCCATTCAATTGGAATCAATTTTGTAAAGAAGATCGTTTTTTGTTCCTGAAACTGATTTGAGGCAAAGAGCTTGTATTTTTTCACATTCCGCTCAATCAACTACGAATTTAAATTAGAATAAATTTTATTTCAGTTCTCTAAGATTGACATGAGTTAGAGGAGGTTTCTCATATACTTTGGCAGAAAATTCCTATACTCTTCCTTCCTCTTCACATACTGCCAACAGTCAACAACCTAAAGATCTCTAAATAATATTAGCACACCAAGAACCTAAATAGGTCTTACAAACTCCAACTTTTTCACAAGTCTAAATTTTTAAAAAGCCCTAAGAAACAAGAAAATTGAACGTATAGGAAGCTAACTGAATGTATAGAAACAAGAAAATTGAACATATTAGTCAAATCATGAGCTTTGAGTTTTGAGCTCCTTCAGTACATGTTTGGACAGAACCCCGCAGAATAAATCAAACTGGGATGAACTTGCAATTCAAATGAGGCTTGCTCATTTGCTGTTCTCAGCATCTAAGATCCTTAATATCTTATCCAGCAAATTACACCAATAGTAGCTGAAAGATGCAAAAAACATTTGCTGGAAAATGTTCTCGCATTATTGATAATTGGGCCTGTCTGATCAAATCAATTAAAGACAAGAAACTCTCTGTCCCATGTGCAAAAGATCGCTTTTTTCATATTTTTTGCTGCTACGACACTGCACATGAAAAACAGGATTTGGTGCCAACTCATAATCCAAGTGAATGTGTGCATCAACATATATTGTAAATTTCTAGATGCAGGTAGAGTCTTCTTGCAGTGAAGCTCCAAATATTTTTCCAGTAGAAACAACCAGTGTTGGGTCTTTAACCGTAAAGGCTTGAAGTAGAATTTGTTTTTCAAGAAGTCAATAGGCGCTTCTGCAAAAAGATGACTAGAAACACTAACTTGGACGTGGTAAGTTCCCTTCATTCAAGTTGCGATGGAGTGTGAGATAGTAGACGTAAAGGGAAGCTTTGTCTTTCGCTATTTGATCACCCGAGTATGAATCTTCCTCACAAGTCACAAGTTCTGAGCATATTACTTAATGAGAGAAACTAGATTGTGAAACTAAGTTGTATTGTTTGTCAATTTTAGTGAGTTTAGATCATCTCTTGCAAAAAGTGAAGAGGTATTCTCTTGATTATGAAATGTTCTTTTCAACTACAATCCTAATGTGAGCAACCAAGTAATAGATCCTAGAGATATAAGAGAGGGACCTGAGAATATAAACTGGAGTGAAGACCGGTAGATGACACAAACTATCATTGAAGTCTCCAAATCAGATAACGACCTAGCCCGGGGATATGACAAAACAGGCTACTAGACAGGCTAGCAATTGTGAAACTGAGCAGCATAGAACAACTTGGTATAAAGAACAACCCCATAACCTCTCCTGTTTGTTCATCATACAAAATTTTACCTTTGGCAAATAAAACACATATCTAATTTGCTCAATTGAAATTTAACAGAAAATAGAACAACCCCAAATGGGAAAATCAGCACTAAAACAACATCAAATGCAATAAAGATTGGATCATTACACTTAGAATGAAATTGACACAAAATAAAACATATCCAAGATGGAAAAATTCTGCATAAAATTAAAATAAATTATTTATCACAAAATCATCACCTCTAGTACCAATAGCTGTAAAGCCTCTTTCGATTGTGTAAGATATGAACTAAATCAAGAACCCCACAACAGAAATGACTGCAAGAACAACAAACAAGAAACAAAAATATTGTAAGATATGAGCTAAATCAAGAACCCTACAACAGAAATGGCTACAAGAACAGCAAACAAGAAGCAAAAATAGAGTAAGATAATGAACTAAATAAGTAACCCTACAATAGAAATGGTTACAAGAATAAAAAAATACAGTAAGATTATGAACTAAATTGGGAAATGAATAAAGGAATTAACAAACCCTTCTGGTGGACGATAAGCACCGACCCCTTCTCCTCACAGCAGTAGGTATGCCTCTTCCTCGCAGGAGGCAGTCTTCAATCTTCTTCCTTTCTCTTAGATGCAACAATTGAGACTTTGAGTTGAGGAATCTAGATAATTTTTCGTAATCTGTGTTCTCTTTCAACCCTAGATATTTTTTTCCAAAAATGTTTTATTGTGCGCGTGTTTATGTTTTTTTTAGCTAAATGTTTTTTATTAGAATTGTTTTTTGACTAATGTTTTATGATTTATTTTTTTTTGGTAATTAAAAATTGGAGGGAAAAAAATATATTGGAGGGAATATCAAATTTTGTTGCAAATTTTTGAAAAGTTATAAGGCAACACTTGTAAATTGTTGTTTTAAAATAATAAAAATAGCCATATTCTAAAAGTGTGACCATATTTGTAAAAGGCGTTGCCAAATATATAATATTCAGACAACACTTATAAAGTGTAGCCTATAGTATTAAAGAGCATGCTTTACAAGCGTTGTTAAAATTATCGTGGCTTAAAGTTAAAATTTAAGGCTATATTTTACAAGCGTGTTCAAAAATATTTTAGGCAACACTTTACAAGTGTTGTCCAGATTTAGTGTGGCCTTAGGCCAAAAATGTTGTAGTGTAATAAAACATAAAGTAACAACACAAAGATTTATCTTGGTTTGGCACACCCAATGTAGTACCTACGTCTAGTCTCTTTGGGTTTCAAAATTTTCTTAGATCGTTGAAAGTTTTGCTCGAGTACAATGATAGAAAACAAGTTCTGAAGACTTATTTTGCTCTTCAGATCTTGTGATACAATTTCAGTTGATGTTACAAAGTTGACTCGATCCTACTGTTTATATAACAATTGTAAACTAACGTTACAGAGCTTTGTAAAACTAAGAATAAGACACTTTGAATTTTCTCCTTGAAGTTGCATGAAAAGTGTCTGTCTTCGATCTTCATCTTTTATAGTCTTCGGTTGCTGCTCTTCATAAGAAAACCTAAGAGATTTCTTCTCAATCAAAATTGTGAATTGATTCCTTGATTGAGGAATATAGCCATATGATATATCCATATCAGATATGTCCATATGTGGCTTTGGATCACGTCCGTATTAGATATGTCCGTGATCTATTTTTTGATTTTGTAGAGATTGATTTCTTTCAGAATGTGCGTGTGATTTTCTTCCTGATTGATGTGGTCTGTCTTGATTTTGGGATTGTGATCCTTCTTCTATTTCCATGATATTTCTTGATCTGCTTGCCATATTCTTTAATTGTTTTTCAGTTCCATTTGTCATTTTGTGATCTTCCGTATCTTTCAATATTCTGAGATGATTTGAGCTGAGATTCTCTTTCCATTTGTTCTTGTTGTGATTGATTTTCCTTAGATACGTGAATGTCCTTCCATTCTTGATGTCCTTCTATTTTTGGAGCCGACTTCCTTTATCTTTCCATTATTAGCAGCTGCAAAGATACACTTGTTAGTTTGTCCTTATTAAAACATAAACTTAGGAGACTAACCCTTATTTTTTCTTGTTGCATGTGACACGAACCACTCGAGTTCACACGGACTCCATTCTCTGCATTTCTCAATAGGCCAAAGAGGCCTATATCATCTTCGAGTCAAGCCCCAATCGATGTCCAAAACGGACTAATATAACAAGAAACAAGGCTGATATATCCAAATGATATACGAGCTAAATGCTAATATACAGGTTGCAAAAATGAAAAATGGATCAAGAAATCCTAAGATGCTGACATTAAGGTTCATATTAGACTGATATACATTCAGTATACATCAAATAGATTGTAAAAATGGTGAAAAAGGAGCTGATATACAGCTGGTATGCACAGCTGAAAAGGGTCCATTTAAATAGGCCCAAAAGCTAGACAGATTTGAAAGTGGGCTAGAAAGGGGCCCAAATCTCATCGTTTTCCTTTATTTGCTTGTATTTACTTGATTATTTGTTTGTAATTTAATTTAATTTAGATAAAACCTCGAGGGATCAGTTTATATTAAAATTATTTATTTTATACTGGTTATTTAATATATTATTTTTAATTTCTCTATTTTAGACAAGCATAAGCTCATAATTACTTAGATTCTTTCATAGTTGTTATTGACTCAAAATTCATATTTAAGAAGTTAGGTTAATTATTTAGTCAAGTGTCTCGGATCCGTGATTCAGGGTAACGGTGAGATTGACGAGGATGTCTCGCACCGTATTGGGGTGGGATGGATGAAGTGGAAGCTCGCTTCGGGGGTGTTGTGTGATAAGAAGGTGCCGCCCAAGCTTAAAGGCAAATTCTACAGGGTGGCAGTCCGTCCGACCATGTTGTATGGAGCGGAGTGTTGGCCAGTTAAGAACTTCCACATTCAAAAAATGAAGGTGACGGAAATGCGGATGTTGCGTTGGATGTGTGGGCTGACTAGGGGGGATAGAGTTCGGAATGAGGCTATTAGGGAGAAGGTTGTTGTGACTCCAGTGGAGAATAAGATGCGGAAAGTTCGATTGAGATGGTTTGGACACGTGATGAGGAGGGGCATGGATGCCTCGGTTCGTAGGTGTGAGAGGCTAGCTTTGGATGGTTTTAGGCGGGGTAAGGGTAGGCCGAAGAAGTACTGGAGAGAGGTGATTAGGCGGGACATGGAGCAGTTACAGCTCACTGATGACATGAACCTAGATAGGAAGATCTGGAGGACGCGAATTAGGGAAGAAGGCTAGGGTCAATTTGGGTCGCTAGTGTAGGGAATTATTTGGTGGGGATATTATTCTTGTTATGATACCTTGTTTCATGCTTTATTATGAATTTGTTTGCTTTTCTCTGTTTTCTATTACTTGTGGGTGTCGTATTTATGTTTGCCATCTTGTTACATGCTTTACTATGTATTTGTGTAGTATTCTGTGTCTCGAGCCGGGGGTCTATCGGAAACAACCTTTCTACTTCTTTAGAGGTAGAGGTATGGACTACATACATCTTATCCTCCCCAGACCTCACTATGTGGGAATACACTGGGTTTGTTGTTGTTGTTATTGTAGGTTAATTATTTAGCCTAAAGTCTTAATCCGGATAAAATTGTTAAAGTTAGAGTTATTTCAAAACTTTGATGTTTAGTTTATTTTATTACTTAGAGTATTTTTGAATAAATTCAAGATTCTTAAAACAAGATCTTTTTCAAGTAACTTTAAAAACTTAATAATTTTTTTTTAAAATTAGTCAAATAAATTTAATCGCCCGAAAATCACATTTTGTGAATTTTTGAAAGTGCCTTACACCTTGTTTTGAATTTACTTGAACCCTTACCTAGACTCTGGTTATTTTTAAAGATTTTCTTTCAAAATCACCCTTTAAAATGGTTTCTTAATTTTTCTAAAATTAAGTGGCGACTCTAATTATTTTTCAAACAAAATCAAATATACTTCTTTTTTTTTTCTTCACCACGAAGTTATGAAAAGTTTTTGACTTTTTTGAAAACAGATTGTAATAGAATGACGACTATGCTAGGAATTTATCTAGGTTCTAACCATAAAGATTTTTTTGTGTTTGACTAATTTTTGTCTTAATTGTTACTCTTGTAATTATGTGTTTAAATTTTTGCAATTTTTAACTATTGCATTTCATAACATACTTCCACATTTTGATTTTTGGAATTTTGCGGATGTCCCGACCCCTATTGTTCAATTTCAAATCAAGTGTTGAGAATACAACGATTTATTGGTACGTTAGGCGTTCGATGACTGTTTGTACTTCCAAACCCAAATTGTCCACTTGGTAACCTGATCGAAGCCCACTCTAGATACCTAGGATAGAGCGAAACCAAAATCCATTTTAGGCATGAGCCTAGGACGACCCAATACCCGAGTAGATATTTGGCCCATTAGAAACCTACTTTACGTCTATTAACCACGAGTCATAACAGGCGATTATCCTTTATGTATTAAATTGAAGGTTATAATTCCGGATCGTACGATCCATTGTCCCTTGAGTTTGATAGTTTTATTTAGATAGTTTCTTTTAATCAGAAGAAGATCTTCATCGTAAAGATATTCATACGTTTCAAAAAGTTCAAGATCGAACGACTTCCAAGGAAGTTTAGTGTAGATTTGCTCCCCCGTATGCGACTAATATCATGTATATTTCCTTTTCCTCATTTTGCATCCCCATTTGACTTATTTATGAAGTTTGTATAATATTTTGGGGGCAATGGAACGTCTTACAAACGACATGTATATCCTTCAAATGTCAGACTTACCTTTGGCTTGAAAGGTCCCATGTGCTAGGACGCGTTAAAAATGATTTATGTGCTAAAGTGTTCTATTATTTTGCTTTATCTATATTTGTTTGATTTATGTGTTTAAATAACATACGTTTTGCTTTAAACAAGACTACTCCATTATTCTATCTCGAAGTCTTAGAGCATTGTTAGGCATATAAGACTCAAAAAAATTGAATCCTCCTAAAATGCCCGTAAAAGTCCATTGATAAAATTCCTTTTAAATCACCCAAGTTTTATTCAAAATTTAGTAGGTTATTGTCCAATTTACATTGACCATGTTGCTCTTACAAATCGGTTTTTCTCGCACCTAATTATAGTTAGAGCTATCCAGATATCCTATTAATGGAAATGTTATGTTGTCTTTAAAAGAGCTTTTCAAATAACCCTTTTAGAATGTTTGTTCGTAAACACCCGATTTCTTCAAATCACATAGTTCATTCTATGTGAAATGTTGTTTTTCCCATTAAATTCAAAATTCATAAAATGATCAAAGTCCTGATCATTCTGTTACTTTTTCAAAGTTTCATATGTTTTATCCCTTTTCGAATTTTATTTAAAAAGAAAATGATTTTGACCGTCTTAAACTATTTCAAAAAATTCAAGAAAATTTTGAAATAATTTTTAGAAATTCACAGAGTCGCCACTTGATTTTTATAGAAAAAATAAAGAAAAATTAAAAAGGTTTCAAAATAGAAATAAACCTTTAAAACAAGAGAAACTGGGTAAGGCTTCAATTAACGCCCTAAGAAGGTTTGTAAGACACTTCTGAGCGTCCGTTTAAAATGGTTACCAAAAAGAACTAACTTGACTAATTAAAAGTGACTAATTTTCACAAAGACTTGATTCTATAGAAAATACTAACATTATTTACTTAAACGTCTAAAAAACATTTATTTTTTCTAAGTAGAAACATTCTACTTGAATTAAGCTAAGTTGTAATTTTCCTTTGAATTAGGGTCGATGATTGAATTCAAGAGAAAAATGAATTTTGCTTCTGTAAAAGAAGAAGATTATAATTATTTATTATTATTATGATTATTATTATTATTAATACCATAGGAAAGTCCATTTTTGTTATAAATAACACTTTTTGGAAAAAAAATGTCAAAAGCATATTAAAAGTATCTTATTAATGATAGAAAGTTAACATTTACAAGAAAATTTAACTTCTTGAGTTTGAAGAAAATTGCTTTAATCTAATGAACTATTAGTTGCATGAACAAAACAAATGTCATTTTGAAAATAAAATACTAATCTTTAAAAGACTTGTTTTAAGGAGAAAATTGAAGGAACTAATTAATCCGTTCTAGACAATAAAATTATGTGAGAAAATTATAGGATAAGTAAGAAAATCAAGATAAAATAGAATGACGACAATTTAGGGGATTACTTAGTTTAAGTAAATAGAATTAGAGTTAATACATATAAACAATAATAAAATACAAGAAAAGGGGAACAAAGATTCAAGATTTGGGCCTTTGTTTGCCCATTAGCAAGTTGTCCAGCTTTTGGGTCCAATTTCCCTGAATTTCAGTCCACTTTTCATGTATATCAGCTGTATACTTCAGCTATTTCTTCTGCATTTTTCTGTATATATGCTGTATATCAGAGTATAAAATCCATATACTCGCTCCCAGCTTCATCATGCATTATATATAGACGTATATCAACCACCTTCCACCTGAATAAATCGTATATATACTGTATACCACGTATACCAGCAACTGTTTCTTCAAAAATAAAGGCATTTGAGCTCGTAGAAGATAAGACCTATTTGGCCCATTGAGAAATGCAGGAAATGGAGTCTGTTGGGGCTCAAGTCAACTCACATGCATCAAGAAAAATATAAGAATTAGTGTGTATCCTGGCAATATTCTAACAATAGCAAAATCTACAACCATCCACACAATGACATTTAAATTTTATAAAGGTCCATTAAGTATCATTCAATAAGAATCGACACAACACAATATAGCTTATGCTCAAAGTGGCTTACCCAGGGCTAATATATAAGAAAAGTACGATCTAATCACATGACAATACACATGACTTAAACCTACAGTAATGAAGAAAGAAAGAGAACATATTCAGCTTGATCATACCGAATATTCAACTTCCCAAAGAGGACAACGTCTAATGCTCATGTCAAGGAAACATACAATTATTCCTTTATTCATTAGCGAATTTTACGATCAGAACATAATCGAATAGTTAGAAAATATATTGTCTTTGCTTTTACATAAGCTAAAAAAATAGAAGCAAAGCTGAAACATACACTCACATACAAAGAACGTCAGCCAAGTGAAAAATATAGGAAAATATGAAGAAATATAGGTGAGGGCAAAACCAAAGAACTAATCCATGCTTAATATGAGGAAACTTTATTACAATGTTAACATAATATAAACTTTCACAATTAGGAATAAGAACATCCAAGCACACATATAATATCGAGATATACACGTATTAATCTCATCATTTTTCTTATAAGAAACTGGTAAACAAAGAAGAGAGACGTTGGTCATTAATTATTTGCCCAAAATGGTGAATCATGGACTGAGAGAGATGAAGATCATCTGTTATTTTAGCCATAAATGGTTGTACAATGAGGGAAAAAATGGTAAAAGAAGGGGACGGTTGAAGCTGTTGTTGACACGTTATTTGTTGAACGCTGTTATGTTGTTATCGGGTTGAAATTGCTGGTTTGTTGATTGTCGTCGTTTGGTCATTGTTAACGTTGATACTTTTATGGGGTTTGCTGTTAAATGTTATTTGCTCTGTTGTTATCGTTGGTGTGTAAAAAGAAAGGGGAAAGAGAGTATAGATGTGGGCCGGGTCAGGGGTGTATTGGGCCTGTTAGGGGAGGCTGGTTCAGTTTGGTTTAAGGAATTGGGGAGTTGGGCCTAGTATAGGGCAAATCTGGGTTCATAGGGTGGTGTAATTGTTGTTGGGCTTGGGCACAGAAGAGGGGCAATAAGGTTGGAATTAGGCTATTTATTAAATAGCCAAACTGTTAGGGTTTTAATCAATTTATGTTTAAATCTTAACCTAATTAAAAATTAATTGGTCAATTGCACTGCAATTATGATCAAGTTGATTTCAATTAAGGTCAAATTTAACTAATTGACTAAATTTAATCAAAAAATTGAAACAAATTAACAACTAGTTTAATCCCAAGCTTCTTGGTTCAATGAAAGTAAATAAATATTTTAAAAATAAATTACTATTAATTTTTTTAAGAACAAACTATATTTAATTCAAAATTTTACTCATTTGAATTAGTTTCGAGATAGTCCTTGATTCAAATCCCATTTTTAGTAAAATAGTTATTTCAGTAACAAAATAACACATTCTCGTATACATTAATAAGAAAATAAATAATTCATTACTTAATGACAAATTTTACCCAAATTAATATTTTTGAAATAATTTATTCGATAAAATAAATAATTTAATTTTATTTAACACCAAAGAAACTCAAAATTAAATTCAGTCGTGGAGGGTAAAAATTAGGTGTTAACATGATATTATTCATATTTTGGACTAGTATGTTTCAAGTCAAATATATGTCATTTAGTTTGTATGTTATTTTGGTCAATTATTATGATCATGAACTAACATTTTATCTTTTGAGTATTTTTTTTTCTTTTAGAGAGGCTAATTTGTGCCAATAATCAAACTTGCTCGTTTCGCAAAGACTAAAAGAAAAAGTAATCGCTGGCAGAACATCAGTATTTCATATAGTCTAAGGTCAAGAAAGCAACTACAGACTCATCAGTTCATACTTGGGTTAACAGAAAGACTCGTTCAACTATGGATCCTAGTTTGATCAGGACAAACACGTCATTCGAGTCAATTTCCACTTTGTCTGTGGCAATGGACCATAGTCCTTCAATAGTAAGAGAGATAACCCTAGAGTTCGTTGCTGGTTTGGAACAAAAAATTGCTGAACTAAAGTTTATGTTGATGCAGATCAGAACACCTTCTAGACTTCTTCAAACATGACTTTGCCTCTGGATGCTCGACCAAAAAGGCCTATGCTTTCGACATCAGAAGGAGTTGATCAGAGAGGTCACTTTATAACTTCGCAGAATGTTCATCCTTCCTAGAATACTTCTTTTGTGTATACATATGCTTCTTCAAAGGTTCAAAACATAAAACTGTTGCATCACACTTTGCTAATGTACACCTATGCTACCGCCCCGCCGATGACATAAATTTAGGATTATACCACCTAGATGCTGATCATTATGTTGAAATTGAGAATGATCCCAAGGTGTGCATTGACGAGATGGTGAATAGAAAGCTCAAGGCTTTAGAAGATGCAATGAGAAGCCTTAGGGCTTGGAAGTAATCAAAGTGTGAAATATGAAGAGTTGTGTGCATTTTTCGAGATTGAGTTGCCTCCTGATTATAGGATCTCGAAATTCAAAAAGTTTGATGGATCTGGAAATCCCTTATTTTATTTGAAAACTTATTGTGAAAAGTTGATTCGCATGGGCAAAAATAAAGGAATACGATTCAAGCTATTTAGTCAAAGTTTGAGTGGAAAGGCTTTAGAATGGTATGATAAACAAGATGTGACTAAATGGCGCACTTGGGATGACTTGAAAAATGCTTTTGTGGATCATTACAAGTTTCATGTCACTATTATTTCTGATAGGAATTCTACCACAAAGCTAAGGCAAAAATCAAATGAGAGTTTTCATGAATATACCATACGATGGAGAGAAGAGGCAACTAGGGTACATCCTCCTATGGAGGAAGCTAAAATAATTTGTTATTTCATTCATGCACTAAATATAGAATATGTTGATCTCATGGTGACGATGATTGAAAAAATATTTACTAAAATTTTCAAGACTGGAGAAATAATTGAGGATGGCCTCAAGACAGGGAGGATAATAAATTTGACATAATTGCAATCTATTCATAAGGGTTTCCAGATTGGCTCTTTTGAAAGTGGAAATCAAGACAAAAAAGAAGTGATGGGAGTAATTACTCAAGGAGGTTCATCCAACTATAAGCGATCCCCACGATACCAACCCAATGCTCGACCTACTCACTGTCCGGTCTTCAGTACAAAAGCAACATATATGCTTAGCCTCCACCACAAAACTATTAAAATAATTCTCTTCGTGCCATTCATGAAAGAAAGACTCCTAGAATTTTTACGCCATTGGCAGAATCACTTCCTCAGCTTTTTGAAAGGTTGAAAGAAGCGGGTTGAAGTAAATCTTGTAAACGCTTCTACAAATTGGTAAGATCCAAACAAGCGATTTGCTTACCATTCTAGAGTTGTTGGACATAATACCGAGAAATGTATCACTCTCAAGCACAAAATTTAAGATTTGATTGACAAAAAGGTGATAACACTTGCAGAAGCTCCACCCAATGTCAACAACAATCCACTGCCTAATCACAAAAAGTAATCATTGAAATCATCAGTTGCCTTGAAGAATGAAGTTCCCTCAAAGGCGCACTTTTGGCGTTCTTCTATTTTGCATCTTGAAGTTATTATTTTATTTTCTTGTAATCATACTTTCTCATTTTGATTTCCTTGTAATCGTACTTTATGGCTTGATTTTCTTGTAATCGCACTTTATGATTTACTTGCAATCGTACTTTTTAGTTGTAATGAACTATGTTCGACTTGATTTCCCTAGTGGAATACATAGGTGTTTTATATTGTCTTCGGTCACGTTATCAAAATATTAAATATTTCTTTAGCTCTACGAACTACGTTGAACCTGAATTTTCAAGAATGGAATTGTAGGCAACCTATGTCAACTTTGGTAAACCCTTTAGAAAATTTATTTTTCCATCTTATGGTGGAACTATGTTCGGTATGATTCCTACCTCAATGGAATATCTGGAAATCCTACTAGCTCGATCATATTCTCCATAAGATTTTCATAGAATATGGGATAAATTTTTTGAGAGGATCTCAATTTTTTATCAAGAAAATCTTTATTCAAGTTAAACGGAGATAACATTGGAGCATGTAACTGGGTAGAAATTTTTGAGAAGGTCTCACAATTTTCACAAAACTCGATATTTGCTACAAGGGTGACCACCGGACGTTGCTAAAGCTGAAATGGAGGCATAGTTTTGAGAAGTTCTCAAAGTTCATGCTACACAAGGAACCCAAGTATTTTGCATTCTAGACTAGGGTAGAATTTTTGAGAATATCTCAAAAATTTCATACTAAATGATGTTATAAGTTACACGAAAGTTCTTGAGTTTTTATATTATAAACTATTGCAGAATTTTTGAGGAAGATCCTAAAAAATTCCACAAAACTACACTTCAAGATCATAAAAGCTTACAAATTAATGATCAACAAGGTACATTAGGAGAGAAAGAAAATACCAACACAGTCAGTCTCTCAAATTAAGATTTTTTTTGGATACAGGAATGGTGAAGTCACAAAGTTGACAACATTAAGTATGAAAAAGGACATTACTAGATTCATCATTCATAATAATCCATACAACTTCTCTTCTCTATTTTCCTCTTGACTTATATTTCTATTACTTTGTTATGATCTCTTACACTTTCTCTGATTTTGTAGGTAAATGATCAGCCGTAACGATTGAGATATGGAGATATTATTCAAAATACTATTTATAAATTATCATGAGTTAAATGACTTTATCCTTAAACTCCATCTTCTGTTACACGCTTGGCTTAGTTACAACAAATTGTTATGTTATTAGTGAGTGTTGTTTGAGTTATACAGGTGATGTTATGCAAGACCACCTCTAAGAACTAACACAAATCAATCCTCTCAAAGTTTGAGGATTCCATCCAGAAGCTTAGGACATGCACAAGTTTTTTTAAGGATTTCTGATTCAAAGAACAAAGTTCAACAAATCGACTTCTATCTTTTCTTATATGTTAGGGTTTTCTACCCTCCAAGAAAATTACTGGATTGTCAGCCCATATGACGTGACACATCTTATTATATTTAGGTCATCCACCCTTTCAAAAGGACACATATTATTATATTTGTGTTTTCCATCCTTTAAGAGAATGCATTGGACTATCAATTTATTTGAGACATTTTATTATGTTATGGACTTTCACCTCTTTCAGAGTGACATGTTATTATGTTATGGACCATCACCTCCTTCAGAGAGACGTGTGATTATGTTATGGAATGTCACCCTCTTTAAAGTAACATGTTATTATGTTATGGACCGTCACCTCCTTCAGAGTAATGCGTTATTATATTATGGACGGTCACCTCTTTCAGAGTGACATGTTATTATGTTATGGACTGTCACCTCCTTCAGAGTGATGTGTGATTATTTTATGGAATGTCACCTCCTTTAGAGTGATATGTTATTATGTTATGGACCGTCACTTCTTCAGAGTGACGCCTTATTATGTTATGGACCATTAACTCCTTCAGAGTGATATCTTATTATGTTATGGATTGTCACCTCCTTCAGTGTGGCATATTAAAACAAGGTTTGCACAATTGTCCTTCCATTGCATTTGCTACTAATAAGTTTAATGCAGGTGTTTAATAGACACGTTGGACCATCACTATGTTCAAAGTGGCATATTACATTAAAAATAGGTGGTCAACCTTTCAATGAGATACGTTGGACCATCACTCCACTTAAAGTAGCATGTTATATTCAAAATAGGTCATCTACCTTTCAATGAGACACGTTGGATCATCACTCCATTCAAAGTGGCATGTTACATTTAAAATGGATCGTTCGCCTTTTAATGAGACACGTTGGATTGTCACTCTGTTCATAGTGGCATGTTACATCTAAAATGGATCGTCCTCTTTTTGATGAGACACGTTTGACCTTCACTCTATTCAAAGTGGCATGTTACATTTAAAATGGTCGTCTACCTTTCAATGAGACATGTTGGACCGTCACTCCATTCAAAGTGGCATGTTACATTCAAAATGGATCATCCATCATTCAATGATACACGTTAGACAGTCACTCTATTCAAAGTGGGATGTTACATTCAAAATGGATCGCCCGCTATTCAGTGAGACACGTTGGACCGTCACTCTATTCAAAGTGGCATGTTATAGTCAAAATAGATCGTCCGCCTTTCAATGAGACACGTTGGACCGTCACTCCATTCGAAGTGGTATGTTATATTTAAGATAAGTCATTTGTTTTTTATTGGTACATGTTGGGTTGTCACCCCATTTAAAGTGGCATAATATTCTTAGAACAGGTTGTGCAAATTGGTTCATCTACTATCTCAGCATAGCATGCTCAAATAGGTTTGCACCAATTTAAGTTTGTGTAATGCTACTTTTATAGCTAATCATTTGTTTGAGTTGTTGTCGAGAGCATCCAAAAGGATGAAATTCTCAAATCAAAACCACAGATGTGGACGACTTCAAAAGGACATAGCACAACATGAAACTTTTTCTTAGCAGCAATACTCTTTGAACTCGAGCTAAAGGATGACTTCTACCACCATCAAACCATGCCTCTTTCAAAAGCCATGTAGGGTACTTTGAGATATTCTGATTTTAGTTTCACTTTTAAGATATTTCTAAACTCATACTGGAAGTAACCTTCTCTTTCCTTCAAATTTGGGTGATAACACACTCAAAGTTTTGGAAATTATGTCCAGGTAAATTCTTGCCTATGGATGTGAAGTATCTCATATTCATGGTTATGATATTACAAGCGTCTTTTCCTTAACTCAAACAACTTATCACTCATCACGAGCCAAAGATCGGCTGAAATAAAAGACCATCTTTTCTACCTATTGAGTCGAACTACAAGCAATCTGATTTCCTAAATCATTGGAATATATAGGCTAGGCTTCGTGTTTAAAACTTGACTACATTCTAACTTCCTCCCAGTCCTCTTATTCACTAGCTTTTTATTTTCACCAAAATTTAAAAATCGAATAGCTTGTGAAATCTTTGAAAATCGTGCATTAAAATCAAGCGTTATGAACTCCAAATGGCCTGAATTCTCATGTAACCTAAGATATGTAGAAAATCCAATACGGGGATCCATCCATAACTCTAGAAAAATTTGCATGAAAGAGAATCCTTTTCGAGAAAGTGAATTTATGGTCGGATAAAAATCAGGAACATCAAACTCTCTTTGCCAAGGGTTACTTGCATTTACCCTATCCAAAGGGAGGGGAAAGTTATTGACACCTATTTTTTTTCCTCCACAGCTAAGTTTAATCCTGAGTTTCTTTGGTTTTAAATAAAACTACAATATTTATTTTATTTGAATAAAAACTTTTCAAAATATTTTCTAGGTAATTTTGTCATTTTAAGTAGTGATGATATATTCTCATATTTGAATATATGAGATTGTTTAATTTTGTTACTTAAATAATTATTTATTAAAAATTAAATTTTAATCAAGGGCTAGCTTAAAAATTAATTCAAATAGGTAAAATCTTGATTTAAATATTTTTTATTCTCAAAAATAATTTATTTGAAAAAATATTTGTTTGATTTTAGTACATCAAGAAACTAGAGATTAAATTAGTTGTTAATTTATTTTAAATTTTGATTTAGTCAATTTATTAAATTTGATTGTAATTAAAATCAAATTGGCCATAATTGCATTACAATTGACCATGTGTTTTTTTACATGGTTAAAATTCAAATTTTTTTTACTAAAATTCTAACATGTGACTATTTTTTTAAATAACCTAATCTACCCTTAGCCCTAATTTCTACCGAGACCCCTTCCCATTTTTTAAAACTAGGCAAGCTGACCCAATAACATCCGTGATAACAAACAGGCTCAAAAGCCTCCTTAACACCAGCCCAATACCGTCGACCCGGCCCACACCCTTCCTTCAACCAACGTACAAAATAAACAAAAACAACCCCGTGATATCAATAATTTCAATGATCAACAACGAACAACAACAATAACAACAACAACAACTTCAACAAAATAACTCACAACAGTCGCATATCAACAGCAAAGCCGCGACTTCAACCCAATGGCTAATGCCAAACGATGCCTCATCAACAAAATTCAAAATTCAGATTCATACTAATTAGTGTGAATTCATACGATTCCAACTCACACCTTTATCTTTCAAGAAGATTCTTCATAAAAATTTCAAAAATACCCTTAAATTTCTAACCCACATCATCAATTCGTGATGAATTTAGGATTTTGGGGTTATATATAAATCCCTCCTATTCACTCTTCAAAGGAGGTTTTTTTTAGGGAGGGGTTTTCAATGTTAGGTGTATTAATGCATTCTAACGCTACTTTTCTAGCCTTTTAAGACTTATTTTAAGGATAATTCATGTGCTTAATGTGTTGATAATGATATAAATATTCATATAAGTGTTCAAGTATATGTTTACAATGTTTAATGGTATTTTCACATGAGTTTTGATTCAAATTGATCATTTGGAATTCAACCAAGAAAACTAGTGTGACTAGCTTGAGCTAGGTGTTTGTCTAGTCTATCGTGTTGGTATATAATGTTTTTAATTAGTTCCTTTCTGGGATTAAAGCCAAGAACATGAGTATTATTGTTTTGAATTATGTTCATTTGATTTTCTTATCATTATTGGTTGTTTGTTTATTCTTGATTTATCTATTTGATTGATTGATCACCTGAAAAATACATAAATTGTCGACCTTGTGATCTTAGGAGAGGGAATAGGATGATAGAACGTGGGAATGAACAAAGTATGATTTTTATTCTTTTATGAAATAAAGAATTTGAATTAGCGTCTAGGACAAGGATGTACTTAGATTCCTTACTTGATTCAAACGTAGGATGATAGCTTTCAAACACTTAATTGGATTATTGCATCTCCGCTCAAAAATGTGGTTGTAATGTCCATATTAGGTAAATGATTAGAGGTCGGGAGACCATGATCATGCAATTAACCTTACGAATTAACAACAAAGATAAGCAGGTTAACGAATGAAGTTCAATTACATAGTATGATTGTTCAAAGTGCTTTAACCCTGGATTTTCTCCGATTGATTGATTCAAGACCTTTATTTTATGCATTATTTCCTTTACTTTAGTTTACAAATTACAAACTCTTTTTGGTTACTATTTCACCAATTGAATCTAAACTGTGAACTGAAATTAAATAGTTGTTACATCAAGTCCCTGGGGGATCGATAACTCGACTTTCATAAAGGCCAATTTACTACTTGGTAGACCACGTACACTTGCGTGTGCGCTTGGGCGCTGTCAAATTTTTGGCGCCATAGCCGAAGACTTGAAATTTGGCAAATATTTATTTTAGTTTTACTTTTAGATTTATTTGGTATTTTTATGCTTGGTCTTGATTTTTTTTTTATGCAGGAAACAGGTTTTCAAAGTAGTAAGCTGGCAAGGGATAGGGAGTTGGTTAAATCAAACCGCAAACCCAAGTAATTTTTCCATCAAAAGAGGAGAGAAACAATTCTTTTTCCTTAAATTCCTCAATCTAAGAAGACCAAGAGAATCCCGCTCTTATGGCTGAATAACAAGCAGCACGTAGGATGGTTAGGGAAGTGGCAGTCCTACTTCCAACGAACTTAACTTCCCCAATTCAAAGACCGGCTGCTGGGGGAATTTTGAGTTAAAGCACAATATGATGCCACTTCTTATTAGCAGTGGACAGTTTGTAGGGCTTTCACACGGAGATCCACAAACCCACTTGCAGAATTTCATTGAGCTTACTTACACATTCATTTCGACTGGGGTGACTACATATTATGTGAGGCTGACACTTTTTCACCATTCACTGTTGGGGGAAGGAAAAAGGTGGTTGAATGTGGAGCCGACTAATTCAATCACATCATGGGATGGATTAGCTAGAAAATTCCTTATTCGATTTTCCCATCTGGTAAGACTGCGAGAATTCACAGTGAGATAGTGTGCTTCAAACAAAAGCTAGATAATAATCTTTATCATCCTTAGGAGCGGTTCAAGGATCTTCTTCGGGACTATCCACATCACTAACAGTTCAATTAGGTACTTGTTCATACTTTTTTAGAAGCACTTGATCACAATACAAGATTTTGCTAGATTCAAACGTAGGTGGTCAAGCATTGGAATTAACTTATGATGGCCTGTACACATTGTTGAACTGCATAGCATAAGGAAATCCTGAATGGCATTCAGATTCTAAAAGTGCCATGAAAAAAATTATGGGTGTATTGAAGGTGGACCAGTTCACTACCTTATTAGCCCAGGTTGCTGCATTACAAAGCATGATAAACACTCAGTTTAGTAGCCTGAAATTATGAGCTCCACAACCTACAACAGCAGTTAATGCAGTTCAGTAAATAAGTAGTTGGTATAAGGTATGTGGAAATAGTGGCCATTCTTCAGCCATGTGTGCTTCAAATTCGGAATCAGTAATGTATGTGGGCAGTGCTCAAAGGCCAAATTATGGTAATGCCTACAAAATGAAGTGGTAGACTGCCATGGAAAGCACAACAATAATAAATCCCACAGCCACAGGCTTCAACAAATCAGTCAACTAGCAACGTGGAAGAAATTTCAAAGCTGCTTCTAGCTAATCAAACATAGTTGACTGCGAACATGAAAAATTTGCAAGCTGCCCCAGAGAAGCTTAGAGTTGCAGATGGGGCAGTTACAACAAGTACTTAATACTAGGCCACAAGGTGGGTTGCTTGGAGATACAAATAATCCAAAACATGTTATGGCGATCACCTTGAGGAGTAGGAAAGAGCTTAAAGCAGAAACTCCAAAGGTAAGTAAGGAGGGAGATACTGAGGTGGTGACTCATCATGTAAATGAAGAAGTTGCTAAAAAAACCAAGGAAGTCTGAGTACTTAAAAACTAAAATTGCTGAACTAGAAGTGAAAAAGACACCGCCATTACCCTTCTCTTAGAGACAAATTAAAGTAAAGGAGGATGCAATGTTTAAGAAGTTCTTTGATACATTCAGAGATCTTCATATTAAATTATCTTTGTTAGATGTTTTGCAGGGTATGCCCAAGTATGCAAAGTACTTGAGGGATGCGATTGCTAACAAGGTAAAATTGTAGGATATGGGGGCGATAACACTCACTGAAGAGTGTAGCACTATAATGACATAGAAAATCCCTAAGAAATTGAGAGATTCGTGGAAGTTTACTCTCCCTATCTAAATTGGGAGTAGAGTGGTCCACACACTGAGTGACTTAGGGGCGAGCATAAATATGATGCCCCTATCTCTATTTGACACATTGGGCTTGGGAAATCCTAGATCGACCATTATGGTTTTGTAGCTTACAGGTAAATCAATGGCATATCTGAAAGGAATAATAGAGGACGTCTTCATAAAGGTTGGTAAATTCATTATTCCTACTAACTTTATTGTTCTTGATTTTGAGGTAGACGAATAGGTTCTAATCATCTTAGGGCATCCATTCTTAGCAACTGGAGGAGCGTTGATTGATATTAGAGAAGGCACACTCAAAATGAGGGTAGAGAATGAAGAGGTGGTATTTGATATTTACAAATCACCCAAAATAACGTACCACTATAAAACTTTGTGTATGATCAATGTTATTGAAGGGGACAAGTGGGGTAGTTAGTCCACCAAAGACCTCTTTGGACTACCTGATTGAGCAGCCTAAGCTCTTACCACCTAAGTCTGGCATGATGAAAGTTGATGAGTCTAAAAAGGCTAAAGTTAAGAAACCCACTGCTCTTGAAAATTCACACCCAAGAAGGGTGAAGAGAGTGAGAAAATGGCTTCCAAAAGGGAGTAAAATGATGAAGGAATATGGCTGAGTTGAGTTGGGTCATGCCGCGACACTAAATCAGGCGCTGCTGGGGAGGCAACCCAAGTTAAGTAGATATATTTTATTTTTAGTTTTTAGTTTTTTATTTCACGTAGTTTTTGTTTTTGATTGAGTCGCAGGTTTATGGGAAGTCTGAGTACCAAAAATTTGAGCTGAAGAGCATGGAAAAAACTGAGTGTGGGGTCCCCCGAATTCCATAAATGTGAAAGATGCTACTAGCTAGGCCTAGAGGCCTCAAGAAGTATTTCTATCTCTTACTTTTAAGTTCACTTTGGGGAAAAAGTTGATTTCTAAGTGTGGGGTGGGAAATTTCCTAATTTTTGACTCAATTTAAGTTTTTTATGTAAGATATTTGAGTGGGTTCTATTTTTTATTGCATGGTGCAAGTGTTTTGTTTGGTAAAAGCATATTGATTGAGTGAATGTTTACTTTTGAAACTCTTAGGCTCATCTTTGTGACCCTTGTACTTGTTGGCTTAAACTTGAATTCATGCTATTATTGGTTGAGAGTCTATGATGATCCTATGCGAGTTGAGCATAAGCCATGTGTGATGTAAGGTTTTTGTATATTCCTTATTGCATGTGATGTCTAGAACTTGCTCGGTGTGTGTATAAAGAAAAATAAAGAGTGTGGGTTTAGGAGATGATTTAGGCATTTCTTTGATAGCCTTATTTTATACCTTCTTTTGACCTACCCCTGTGCATAACCTTAGTTAAACCCCATTAAGCCTTTAGCTTTTTATTTGAAAGCCCCATATGTAGCCTAACCCTTTCTTTGGTAAACCTTAATTTGATCCAAAAGCTCTTAGGAATTTTAATAAAAAGTTAATTGAGTAAGGAATTTGAGAAATAAGAAGAAAGAGGTGAAATTAATGCCCCAAGGTAATAGTTGTTGGTGTTGATAATTGATGTATAGTGGTTGCGTGTGATATACATTGAGCTAGAAATATTACTATGGTTGTGAAAAAGAAAAAAATTAATTCATGTGGTAATAAACACTGCACCCACCATGTGTTTGTGAAAACGCTTAAAAGAGATGAGGCAAAAACAAAAGAAATAGGTAGACAAAAATGGTGTAATTTGATTGTTGGAGATTGGTTTTAAATGTATAATATAGTGTATTAAAGTGCTTAAAGAGGTTAGTCACTATTCCTAAATAGTTCCTACCCATCCCTTAGCCTATATTACAACCCGGAAAAGACTTATTTGATACTAAATTCAATACTCGATTATTAGTGACGTATGACACTAAGGGAAATCTTATGGTTTATTATGTGTAATTTGTGAATTCTTTGTTAGAGTGAGCGTAAATTGATTCTTGTACCCATTGTGTTCTAAATTGGCATTATTATGAGTGATTATGGGTAACTCTCTTATTGTGAGGGCACATGCTTGATGAATGAGGGTGAATTGTATGATGTCTTTAATTGAACAAGATGCATGAGTTTTCCACTTGTGGTGTCCATTCTTGAGGCTAGGATGTTTTGAAGTAGGATTCTTGAGCTTTCAATTATGTATAACATGCTTGGTGTTGTAAACTTGGATTATGTGTAGTCATTATAGTGCTAGCCTGAATTTCTTGCTTGTAGTAGATGTGTGGAGTCTTTCTATCTCATGATTATTATATTTAAGAGTTGTTTGAGGATAAACAAGTCTTTAAGTGTGGGGTGGTGGTGATGGGTGTATTTATGCATTCTAGCGCTACTATTCTAGCCTTTTAAGTCTTGTTTTGAGGATAA
>NW_025835167.1:0-1153 GCF_002878395.1 Capsicum annuum
AGGGGAGAGATAGAATGAGAGGGAATAAAAGAGCTAGGTCCCAGCAGCATAGACAGGGTCAGACTAGATCTCAGGGAGGGATTCGTCCTTCGTATCAAGATTGTTCGTCTATGCGAGCACCGTCATCTTATAGTGCTCCCGTGCTTATAGGTAGACAGGAGCAAGGTAGCAGGTCATATGAATCCAGGTCCCAGTACAGTGCTGGCAGTAAGCCAAATCGTCCCCTGTGTCCTAAGTGTGGTAGGGCTCATTCGGGTGAGTGTTGGGGTGAGAAGAGGGGTTGTTTCCGGTATGATGACATGGGTCACAAAGTTAGAGATTGTCCATAGAATGGACAAGGGTTTCATGACTATCGCCCTCAAACCCAGACTCAGACTGTTAGTGCTCCAGTTCCAGCGACTCGCCCAGCCCCAGCTCAGGGCGCCTCTTCTAGCAATGCTGGCGGGCAACGCCAGAATAGATTTTATGCTTTACCATCCCACTAGGAACAGGAGCTCTCCCGATGTTGTTACTGGTATGCTTCGTATATTTCAGTTTGATGTGTATGCTTTATTGGATCCTGGATCCAGTTTCTCATATGTTACACCTTTGATTGCTGTGAATTTTGAAATCAGTCGTGAGATTATTCCTGAGCCTATCCTAGTTTCTACCCCAGTGGGTGATTCGATTGTTGCCCAGAAAGTGTATAAATAGTGTCTTGTTACCGTTCTTCATAGAGTCTTGTTGGCTGATTTGATTGAGTTAGACATGGTAGATTTTGATGTGATTCTGGGTATGGACTGGCTGTATTCTTCTTATGCCTCTATTGATTGTCGGACCCGAGTGGTCAAGTTTTAGTTTTCGGGTGAATTCGTGTTTGAGTGGTCTGGGAATTCTGTGTCACCCAAAAGTCATTTTATCTTTTACCTCAAAGCTATAAAGCTTATTTCCAAGGGGTGTATTTACCATTTGGTTAGATTTAAAGACACTAAGTCTGAGACTCCAACTCTCTAGTCTATTAACGTCGTCAATGAGTTTTCTGATGTCTTTCGGATGATCTCCCAGGGATACCTCCTGATAGAGAGATAGAGTTAGGGATTGATCTTCTTCCCGATACTCAGCCCATTTCTATTTCTCCTTACCGTATGGCCTTACAGAACTTAAGGAGTTAAAA
>NW_025835168.1:0-1456 GCF_002878395.1 Capsicum annuum
ATTTGAGACTATATCTACAAGTTGAATTCAAACAGATGATACAAAAATATAAAATAGAGGGTTTTTGATGATCAGCAAATAATTGTTGGTCACTTTAGTTTCAGTGTTTTTAAATCAAGAGTTTATGAAATAACCAGAATTATGTTCACTTGGGCTTTCGGTACATGACAGATGCTAAAAGCGGTTCAAGATTCTCACGGTGGTTAGGATAGCAAGCTATATTTATTGATGACATGCTCAAATGTCTCTCAACCTATTTAAGCGTCTAATTTCCTAATCCCCTCGGACTTAGAAAATCGCTATTCACTGCCCAAATTTTACCTCAGGTTAATCAACCTTGTTACAACGCTGATTATTAAACGAAGTATTTCCGAGTCCCTATTGATAATTCACTTCCTACTGTATATGATTTCTTTCTCAAGCAAATCAAAGTAGGTGTGTCTACTATTTGCCACCGACAGACGTTAATTAAAATCTCAGATTTATCAAGAAATCCTAACACCTATTAAATCTCGAGTGTTTAGCATATCATCATGACCTAACCCTAGATCCCATAATTTAGGTTAACGGAGTTTAGCCACTCATGATGCAAAGAACGTAACATATAATTGAATTCATAATTGAGAAGATTAACTTACAGAGATGAATAATAATTATTGAATCATAGATTAGATCACAAAGGAAAATTTCAAAATACTGATAATAATCTCTTCAAAGTATTTGTTTTTTCAAGCCAAGAAACTCCAGAAAGAAAATATCAAAATATGTCTCTTAAAACTGAATTGCCAACCCCCTTAGAAAAACCCTAAATAATGTTTTTTATAGTTAATTCTAAATAAGGAAATAAAATTAAAGCTGCAGCTTTTCTCGAAATAGACGACGACATCTGTGACAGCTTATCAGGAGTCTGACGGCTTATCACGGATGTCGTCAGCTCCTCTGCACTTTTTGCTTCTACTATCTAAGTCTGACAAAGATGTTGTTGCCTTATCACCAACCTGACGGCTTATCACAAACGTCGTCACAAAAATGTCTTCAACTCCCATTCTCTGTTTAAGGATAGTGACATTCATGACGGTGTATCACACTTTTGATGTCATATCACCTGATGTCGTCAGCCACACTTCTCTTCAGATTTCTCCACACTAAAAGTGGTTCAAGATTCTCATGGTGGTTAGGATAGCAAGCTATATTTATTGATGACATGCTCAAATGTCTCTCAACCTATTTAAGCGTCTAATTTCCTAATCCCCTCGGACTTAGAAAATCGCTATTCACTGCCCAAATTTTACCTCAGGTTAATCAACCTTGTTACAATACTGATTATTAAACGAAGTATTTCTGAGTTCTTGTTGATAATTCACTTCCTACTGTATATGATTTCTTTCTCAAGCAAATCAAAGTAGGTTTGTCTACTGTTTGCAACCAACAGATATTAATTAAAATCTCAGAATTA
>NW_025835169.1:0-1405 GCF_002878395.1 Capsicum annuum
GAAGGATGGAGATGGAACTAATGGTAGAAATTCTAAATATTGTACTCCTTTATTCCAAAATGTTCCTGTCCTTTGAAAATCTTCTTAGTGACTTGAGGCAGGAGGACGAAGTGGTGGTGAGGTTGGACTCCCAGGATGTTTGTAAGAGGGATATTTTTAAGTATCTTGGGTCTATGATTCAGGGAAATAGTGAGATTGATGAGGATGTCTCTAAGCGTATTGGAGCAGGTTGGATGAAGTGGAGGCTCGCCTCGGGAGTGTTGTGTGATAAGAAGGTGTCCCTTAAGCTTAAAGGTAAATTCTATAGAGTGGCAGTCCGTCCGTTCATGTTGTATGGAGCGGAGTGTTGGCCAATCAAGCACTCCCACATCCAAAAATTGAAGGTGGCGGAAATGAGAATGTTGCGTTGGATGTGTGGACTTACATAGAGTTAGGAATGAGATTATCTGGGAGAAGGTAAGAGTGGCTTCGACGGAGGATAAGATGCGGGAAGGAAGGCTGAGATGGTTTGGGCATGTGATGAGGAGGGGCACGGATGCCTCAATTCGTAGGTGTGAGAGGCTAGCTTTGGATGGCTTCAAGAGGAGCAGAGGTAGACCGAAGAAATACTGGAGGGAGGTGATTAGGCATGACTTGGAGCATCTTCAGCTTACGGAGGACATCACCCTAGATAGGAAGGTGTGAAGGTCGCGGATAAGGGTAGGATCCTTACACATCTAAGATTGCGTAATTACTATCTACATATTCAGACTTACACCAAAAAACTAAAAGAAGAATACAATTTGATTAATCTTCTGTAGAGTGCAACTCGTATCTTAAAAACAAGAAGACGAGACATATTGTTGAAGTTGGAAAGACAATCTGGAGAAGAAGGTACAAAGGTGAAAATAGCTATAATGATTCCTATTTGATGATAGTAATGCATTAATGGATGAACACTTTGCTATGAGCCTATGACCAGCTAAGCTGGAACAACATCCTCAAGAAACAGCAGACAGACCAGGTTCTATCCTCAAGGGACGTCTACAAGGTGAATTGCTGGTGCCAATTTAAAAGACCGTTTTATTAATGGGTACAGATCTGAGGATGCTAGACCAAGCTAGCACAAGAACAAGTTAACACCACAATCTTGCTTTGAACAGATAAGGTGTTGTTCTGCTTCTCAAAGAGTCAGCACAAGCCCATCATGTGACATCCTTACAGAACCAGGAAAAAGACCTTCTAAGCCTCAATTGTGTATTGAAACTATAAAACAAGGATATGGACCCACTTTAAACCTTCAACACAACATTGCCATCAGTCTTGGTGCCAAGCGCCATGAAGTTAATCCTTTTTATCAAAAAACAACAACAACAACAACAACAACAAACCCAGTGTATTCCCACTTAGTGGGGTCTGGGGGGGG
>NW_025835170.1:0-1298 GCF_002878395.1 Capsicum annuum
CCTTGACCAAGGGAACTTCTTTGTTCCTTAGTCTTCGGACACTGAAGACTAAGGAACAAAGAAGTTCCCTTGGTCAAGGTGTTGTGGCGAAACCAATCTGTTGAGGGTGCAACTTGGGAAGATGAGGCGGATATGTGATCCAAGTACCCGAACCTATTTTCTGTGAACTCCGATCAAGCCGAAGGTACCGTTCTTTCCTAAATCATGCACTTTTTATAAAAGTTGCAGTAGTTCAGCTGTCATTTATTATGTGTTCAGCTGTAGTTTCTTGAATTTATACATTCTATATTGCATTCGGAGTGAGAAACGATGTGGTGATGAGTCTAACGAATGGTTTCAGCTGTATTCTCTATTCCCTATTTAATCTTCGCATGTCTAGAGTCATTTGAGGATGAATGTTTCCAAGGGGGGATGATGTAATACCCCGGGAAATGTTTCGTTGAAATTTTGTGCGTAAACGTGTTGGGTTCTATCTTCTAGAATGAATTATAAATTTTTTGTGAGAAATGTCTTATATTATGACCCACCATTGTGTAGATTATCGAATGACCTTTCCAACGATATGTGGATCATCCAAAACGGACACCCGAGCGACGAGTTATGGACATCCCGATCGAATCATGAATAGTAGTGAACAGTAAAACGTGCAGGAAAAAGTACTGAGGCCTGGCGTATTTTTTCTCTAACTTTAAGCGATCATAACTCCTTGTACATAATGATCTGGGTAATCTACTATATATTAACAGAAAGCTCTGCAAGTCCTCTTTCCAATGAAATTGGTGTCATCCAATTTGTCTATCGGAGCAAAAAGGTATGGTCGATCTACTTCAGCCTATCAAAAGTGAATTTTTGGGTCAACTTCAAATGATCATAACTCCTCGTACACAATGATCTGGGTGAGATACTATATATAAACGGAAAGATATGAGAGTCCTCTTTCTAATGAAATTGGTTTCATCCAATTTTAATATCAGAGTAAAATGTTATGGCTGATCTATTTCAGACTATCAAAACAAACCACCAAAGGAAAGATTTGAGAATTTTTTTTTATTTTTAGGGGCTTTTGGTCATTTCCCCTCACCCAAAATCCGTCCAAACCCTATGTTAAAGCCTATTAGAAGCATTATATGTTATATTTCATCAAACTCCCTCAAAAAGAAAACCCTAAGCTCCTACATCCAACTTCAAGAACCTCTAAAGTTCACCATTAATTCTACAAATTTATTCAAGATTCCAAGTTCCTAATTCAAGAACTCCAAGAACCATCATTCAAAGGCACGATTAATATCTCAAAAATG
>NW_025835171.1:0-1895 GCF_002878395.1 Capsicum annuum
AGGAATTTGAATGCCTTAAAAAGAAGCTGGTTGAGGCCCCTATCATTTTTGCACCGGACTAGTGAAAACCATTTGAGATCATGTGTGATGCAAGCGGTGTTGCTCTTGGAGCTGTATTAGGACAAAAGAAGGACAAAATGTTTCATCCAATATATTATGCCAGCAAAGCACTGAATGGATCGCAAAAGAACTACACCATCACTGAGCAGGAACTCCTGGTTGTAGTGCATGCATTTGAGAAATTCAGGGCTTATCTACTTGAGACCAAGTCGGTGGTCCACACTGATCATGCAACCTTGAGGTATTTGATGGATAAGAAGGATGCAAAGCCAAGGCTAATAGATGGGTGTTGCTGCTATAAGAATTTAACTTTGAAGTCAAATATAAGAAGGCTTGTGAAAACCAGGTTGCGGATCATCTGTCTAGAATATAAGGTGAGCAGGAAATTAGTGATGAAATGGAGATACATGATGCATTTCCTGATGAGGATATCTTGGCTGTTGCTATGGAGAAATTGTCTTGGTACGCTGATTTTGCAAATTATGTTGTGAGTGAGGTCATTCCAAAATTTTTTTCTTTCCATCAAAGAAAGAAATTCCTTCATAATATGACACATTACTTCTGAGATGAGCCGGACCTTTTCGGTGATATGATGATAGTATTATAAGAAGGTGTATGACAGAAGTAGATGTATTGTGTATATTGGAAGCATGTCATGCTTCCCCAGTTAGAGGTCACCATGTAAGTGACTGAACGACTAGGAAGGTGTTGCAGAACGGCTACTATTGGCCAACATTATTCAAGGATGCTCATGAGTTTGTGCTGAAATGTGACCAATGTCAGAGGTAGGGGTCGATCTCCAAAATACATGAGCTACCTTTGACTAAGATGCTTGAAGTGGAATAGTTTGACATCTGGGGCATCGATTTCATGGGTTTTTTGTAAGCTCATATGGGATGAAGTATATTTTAGTTGCTGTTGACTATGTCTCGAAATGGGTCGAAGCTATTGCCTTGGATGATAATGAAGGAAAGAGGGTTGTTTTTTTTCTCAAGAAAAACATCTTCTCTCACTTTGGAGTACCGCATACTATTATAAGCGATGGACAATGTCATTTTTGCAACAAAGTATTTCGAGATGCCTTAGCAAAATATGGGGTGAAATAGCATAGAGTAGCCACTCCATATCACCCATAAACTAGTGGGTAAGTGGAGGTGTCAAATTGAGAGATTAAAGCCATCCTAGCCAAAACGGTGAACGCTAGTCAGAAAGACTGGTCTCAAAAGCTCGATGATGCCTTGTGGGCATACCAGACTGCTTTCTAGACACCCATTGGCATGTTATCATTTTAGTTGGTCTATGGAAAAGCACGCCACTTACCAATCGAGCTGGAGCACAAGGCTTTATGGGCACTCAAAAGGTTAAATTTGAGTTGGAAAGAGGCAACAGAGTTAAGACTGGGACAACTGAATGAGATGGATGAATTCCATCTCAGGGCATATAAAAGAGTAGACCTACATAAAGAAAAGATAAAAAAGTATCATGATTGGAGGATTGATAAATGAGAATTCCAAAAAGGTGACTTGGTGCTTCTGTTCAATTCTAGAATCAAATTATTCCCAGGTAAGCTTAAATCCAAGTGGTCAGGCCCGTTTAGAGTTAGTCAAGTCTACTCATCTAGAGTAGTAGAACTTGAAAATGAAGACGACAACACCTTCAAGGTAAATGGGCAATGAGCCAACCTTTATATTGGTCCAAAAGATTTGATGAAAAGTACTGCTACTATCTATCTCAATGAAGTCTAAAGTAATCGAGACACCTGAGTCATACCGCAACATTAAATCAGGTGCTACATGGGAGGCAACCCATGATCCCCTTGTTTGATCTACTCCAGA
>NW_025835172.1:0-1369 GCF_002878395.1 Capsicum annuum
TGCTTTGAATGATTGGCCTCTATATCCATCTCCTCATGAATGATTGGCCTTATGCTTTGATACATATCACATACGATATCATATGTTTCTTCCACGATATGCAACATTCATTGAAAAAAAGAACTAGAATTTAGGTTAGCACAATGGGGGGAGGTTGCATTAAGGCAATTGCTCCAATGTCCATCTTGACCACCACATAAAGTACAATTATACTCCTGGTAGGATAGAGATGCTGCACACATCTCTCTCCAGGGAGCATATCTATAATCTTTCCAAAAGTGAGGTCCATCACAATATGGTCATGGATCATCAAGATAACATTTCGAACCACCAAGCTCATGTGTATTCCACGATTCCATAGTAATAAGTAAAGTAAAATAAAAATCTACTTAAGATAAGAAATAACAGAAAACTAAAAACAAATATTTACAAGTTTAAATTCAAGCAAGTAGGCTAAAATTTCAATCCAGCTCTCTTCAACGTAAAATTAAGAAACTAGACTAACAGTAAGTTAACATACATAAACTTAATCAACAACTGTATTTCCTGATAAAGGGGCTATTATTTGATAACGCTCAAATTACACCTCTATTACGAGAGAGTAAGCAGTCGTTGTCAAAAATATAACCCAACAAGGTTGGGGTCGAATCCTACAGGGAATATGGTACTAATTAAGTTGTATGCACATTAGTTGACTTTTAATTGTTCGTTTTCGTAAAATAAATAGGGCGGATTTGATTCAGTTCACAACTTAATGATTTCAGTTTAACAAGATGAAATATGTATAGTAGTATTCAAATTCAGAGAAATTGCAAGATAGGGTTATGTCCACCTTGTAGTTTTCAATACTTTCTAACTATGGGCTTTACGAATTCATTCATGCATCGTGTTTACAGAGAAATGTATTTTACTTAATAACATAATCCTTGTGTTTCTCTACCATCAAGGACTAATTCACTTTAGTTCCCTCGAATAAAAAACGTTTACAAAAAACAATACAAAATCTCCAAGTAGTTAATCCTGCTAAGGCATTAACTTATGAAATAGGGGTTGGTAATCCTATTTTCTTGTCACTACTATCTTTTCTGAACAATAACCTTTCTTTCAAAAAAATTGCGTTTTGAGGCATCCTCTATGTTTGCAACCACAAGAATTCAAGATAAGCGAAGAGAGTATGATATAAACGAATCAATGCATAATGAATTCAAAACCCAAAGTAATAGATTGTATGCTACAAGGCTTCCATAACCCTAACTAATAAACTTAGCTACTCATGAATAAAATGAAAAGCATCATAAATATATTCATCATACCAAAAACTAGAAGACGATCTTGGTGTGCGAATATTGAAAGTAAGAGAGAAGAAATG
>NW_025835173.1:0-1880 GCF_002878395.1 Capsicum annuum
CACCCTAATCCCTTAATACCCACATCTTGTAACACTTACTTAGCTTTCATTCTATAATGAAGAAGATTTAAACACTCTCTAAAAATATCTTAAGAAGATTGGGGTAGGGTTTCTTCAAGGTGGTCATCCAGGGGCTTAAGGATCAAAATCTCTTTATGAATCTTCATAACTAAGGATGATGTTTTGCTAATGGTATACCCTAAACTTGTTTATGAAAATGTCAATGAGAAGAATCCCGTCATATATGAATTGTGTTTGAACTAAGGCATTGGCCTATGAATGTTGATGATTGTAAATGGTTTTATGAAGGCCGTGTTGTCCATAAATTGATTTGAATTGTAACCTTGGCGGTTTAATTTGCTAAATAGGTCTGCATCCCTAAATGTTGAATTAAAATGATGTCTTTGTTTATGCAATGGGCTCGAGTCCCAAAAGTTGTTTAATAATGGTTATGGTATGTTGTACGTTTGCAAATAGGGTTGGTAAGACGATACCAATGGGATGCCTTTGAAAAAAATGGATTAATGGTTTTGCATATGTGAAGTGAATGTTTTAAATTGGACTTTAAAGTAGGATGTGTACCCGAGCCGTGAAAGTGGAGTTCGAAGGACTAACATTGGAAATCGCACTAGCCGGTGCGGGTGTCTCTCTGACCGGGAGGTTTAAGTCCCCTGATTGAATATAGGAATGGGAGGTTTGGGTCACCCATATTGTATACTACTTAGGTCACCTTGATTATGAAGGGAGGTTCGATTCCCCCATAAAGGAATATACAGATATGGATATTCTCTGGTTCGTGCGGCTACACGCATTGGGGCCCTTCCATTTAGGGGAAAGTTGGGCCCATATAGCCCATGGGTTCCTTGTTTTATGAAAGTTAAGCTACACAACTCAGGTTAGTGTTTACAAAGTTCATGTAAAGCCTTGTTCCCTATCCCGACACTATTTTATATATGTATATATGTGATTGCATATAATGATTTGACTTGGTTTTGAATGAAGGAATTTTTTAATTTCTCTATCCCTGAGTTACATGCTAGAATTCCAACCGTAAACTATCTCCGAATGTTGTATCCCCATGTGATACAGACGCTGGATCTTCTTCTACTTTTCCTTCATCGTTATTCGGTGTTTGAGTGGTTTGTGTGTTGACATTAAAGTGGTGAGCTTCCATACTTTGGAAGGCTGTATTTAATAGTCTTTATCTATGTTTTAGACTTTGTTTAGACTCAGTTTTGGCTATGGTCAGGGGAATGTCCAAACCGGATGCTCTCTTTGGATCGATTAGAGGTTGTGTCAGACAACTATTGGTATGGGTAGTGTCAGTAGTGGTATCAGAATTGGTATTGGTATTGGTATTGGCATTGATGCCGATACTTGTTAGTATTGATTAGGGTTATACTTTTATGTCTTTATATAATTAAACTTGCATTTTTCTATATGTTTGGAATTTATCCGACACTTAAGGTTGTTGTGTTGACTAGGTTAGGTAAAAGGGGTGATCCCCTGGTCCACGTGGGACTTGGGACCCACACTCGAGCTCATTTCGATCTATTGGTCAAAAATTTTAGAAAATGAAATAAGTGAATATATTCCAAAATTAGCAGAAACTTTAAAACCACTACAAAAACAATTAAAAACGGATGTAGAATATAACTATAATGAAGAAGATAAAAAACAAGTTCAGAAAATAAAATTACTTTGTAAAGAATTACCAAAACTACAATTTCCAGATGAAAATAGAAAATTTATATATATAGTAGAAGCAGATGCTAGTGAACGTAGGTATGGAGGAGTACTTAAATACAGATATGAAGCAGAAAAATTAGAACACCATTGTAGATACTACTTAGGTACGTTCAATGAAACAGAAATAAAAT
>NW_025835174.1:0-1122 GCF_002878395.1 Capsicum annuum
TCTTCTCCCTCTCTTTTTATTTCACTTTTTATGATATTCGGTGTTATGGATTGAACGTTTGCATGTTGTTTGATCCTTGTTGATGGTGAATAATTGCTTGGTGTTGATTTATTATTTATGTGTTGTGCGATGAAATGATATCTTGTTTAAGAATTAAAATCGATAATTTGAGAATAAAAGTGGGGCGGGAATTGAAAGTTGATAAAAAATGAATATTGTCGTTTTGATTCATTGATGTTGTTGATTGTAATAGTGTCACGATTGGTCGAGCTGGGTAAGCAAACAGTAGGCTTAGATAGTCAAATTTAGAACTTGTGGATTGGGAAATATTTGGATTATGTGTTGAAAGGTTTTGTTTACCGCATTTGGATCGACTGTATTCATTTAGTCGGGGAATACCCTGAGGCCATTTGTATTTATTCACCGGAAAATGCCCCGACGTATTATGTTGGCAAAAGACGTTCGTGATCAAGGCCCGAGGCATCGGGTAAAGCGTTGAAGGTAGTTTAAGATTAGCATAGGTTTATTTTGGTACCTTTTATTTTGGGTTTGTAATAATTGGACTGGACATTATATTTTGGATTGTTTTGTTTTGTTTGCTTGAGTGATTGTTTTTGCGTTCTTTGTGTGATTTATGCATTTGTGATGTCAAATTAGCCGATATGCTCCACCAAGCGACCGTGGTCGAACCACGGGATCGAGGGGTGCCTAACACCTTCCCCTCGGTCAACAGAATTCCTTAGCCAGAATCTCTGTTCGCAAACCAGTTTCAAAAAGTCAAACCGTTTTGAAAAAGGATATCCACGGGTGACTTGGCACACCCGATTTATGCCAAGTGGAGACTCTGAGTTTTGAATATAAAAGGTCCTTTTCAAAATAAATTTTCATCTTTTTTGTCACTTAATAAATAAAACTCTTTCGAAACTTAAAATTAAATTTTTTCGGAGTACAAAAAGGGGTGTGACAACCCTTATTTTAGTTGGTCTAAAAAATGATCTTTTGGTGAACCGTTCTAAACGGACGCTCCTAAGTGCCTTATAAAACTTCTTATGGCGTTAATTGAACCCTTACTCAGTTTCTCTAATTTCAAGGATTTATTTCTGTTTTTGAATCTTTGAAATT
>NW_025835175.1:0-2631 GCF_002878395.1 Capsicum annuum
GTTCATCGATGATATACTGGTGTACTCCCATAGTGAGGATGAACATTTTGATCATCTCCTAATTGTCTTGCAAACCCTTAGAGATCACAAGTTGTTTTCCAAGTTTAGTAAGTGTGAGTTTTGGCTAAGGTCAGTTGCTTTTCTGGGTCATATCATTTCTTCCGAGGGTATTAGAGTTGATCCCCGAAAAACCGAAGCTGTTAGAAATTTGCCTAGACCTATTTCTCTGACTGATATCCAAAGTTTCTTAGTTTAGCTGGCTATTACTGATGTTTTGTTGAGGTTTTCTCCTCTATAGCATCTCTTATGACTCGGTTTACCTAAAAGAAAGTGAAGTTCTTATGGTCCGAATCTTGTGAGAAGAGTTTTCAGAAGTTGAAGACTTGACTCACTTCAGCCCCTATTTTGACTTTGCCTGATGGTGTTGATGGTTCTGTGGTGTATTTTGATGCTTTGAGAGTTGGGTTGGGTTGCGTATTGATGCAGAAGGGTAAGGTGATAGCTTATGCTTCTAGACAGTTAAAACCCCATGAGAAAAATTACCCCACCCATGACCTTGAGTTGGCTTCTGTTGTGTTTGCTTTGAAAATCTGGAGACACTATTTGTATGGTGTCCATGTTGATGTTTTCACTGATCATAAGAGTCTATAGTATGTGTTTACCCAGAGAGAATTGAATCTTAGGCAGAAACGATGGTTAGAATTGTTAAAGGACTATGATATGAGTGTGTTGTACCATCTGGGAAAGGCCAATATTATGGGATGCCCTAAGTAGAGTGTCCATGGGTAGTGTTTCGCATGTGGTAGAAGGTAAGAAAGAGTTGGCTCGTGATGTACATCGTTTGGCTAGATTGGGGGTTAAGTTGTTTGACTCTGTTGAAGGTAGTATAGGGTTTCAGAGTAGTTCCAAATCCTCCTTGGTTTTTGAAGTGAAGGAAAAGCAATACTTAGATGCTAGTTTGGTCAGACTGAAGGAGTCCGTCAAGGACCAAAAAGTAGAGGTTTTCTCCCAAGGGGGAGATGGTGTGTTGAGATTACAGGGTAGATTGTGTGTCCCGAATGTTGATGATCTGAGATAGAGGATTATGGCTGAAGCGCACGGGGCACAATATTCTATTCATCCTGGTGCCACCAAGATGTACCAAGACTTGCGGGAAATCTATTGGTGGAGTGGCATGAAGAAAGATATAGCAACGTTTGTAGCTAAGTGTGCAACATGCCAATAGGTTAAGGTTGAACACCAAAGACCTGGTGGTATAATGCATGAGTTTAGTAGTCCCACCTGGAAGTAGGAAGAGATAAATATGGACTTCGTGATTGGTTTACCTCCTTCCCGATGCCATCATGATTCTATTTGGGTTGTGGTTGATAGGTTGACTAAGTCTACTCATTTCTTGCCTGTTCATACTTCATATACTGTTGAGGATTACGCTAGATTGTATATCTGAGAGCTAGTCAGACTGCATGGAGTTGCCTTGTCTATCATTTTGGATAGGGGTACTCAGTTCACTTCGCAATTTTTGAAAGCTTTTCAGAAGGGTCTTAGTACCCAAGTGTTTTTGAGTTATGCTTTTCATCCGCAGACCGATGGTCAGGCTGAGCGGACCATCCAGACCTTAGAGGATATGTTGAGAGCTTGTACACTTAACTTTAAGGGAAGTTGGGATGATCACTTACCGTTAATAGAGTTTGCTTAAAATAACAGTTTCCACTATAGTATTGGCATGGCTCTATTTGAAGCCTCATATAGGAGGAAGTGTAGATCACCTATAGGTTGGTTCGAGGTGGGTGAAGCGGCTGTGAGTGGTCCTGATTCGGTATTTGAGGCTATGGAAAAAGTTAAGATTGATTAGGGAAAGGTTGAAAACTGCGCAGAGTCCTCAGAAGTCATATGCGGATGTTAGAAGAAAAGACCTTGAGTTTGAAGTTGGTGACCTAGTGTATCTAAAAATTTCACCCATGAGTGGGGTGAAGAGATTCGGAAAGAAGGGGAAGCTTAGTCCCCGTTATGTTGGTCCTTACAAAATTCTTAGTCGTGTTGGTAAGGTATCTTATGAGGTCGAGTTGCCTTCCGAGTTGTCCTCTGTTCATCCAATATTCCATGTCTCCATGCTTAGAAAGCATATTAGCGATGTTGTGGTAGTGGATTCCTCTATGAGTGCTGACATTAAAGAAAATCTTTCTTTTGATGAGATTCCTGTTGAGATTCTTGATTTCAGTGTCTGAAGACTAAGGAACAAAGAAGTTCCCTTGGTCAAGGTGTTGTGGCTAAACCAATCTGTTGAGGGTGAAACTTGGGAAGCTGAGTGGATATGTGATCCAAGTACCCGCACCTATTTTCCGCGAACTTTGATCAATCCGAAGGTACCGTTCTTTCCTAAATCATGCACTTTTGATAAAAGTTGCAGCAGTTTAGCTGTCATTTATTATGAGTTCAGTTGTAGTTTCTTGAATTTATGCATTCTATGTTGCATTCGGAGTGAGAAACGATGTGGTGATGAGTCTAACGAATGGTTTCAGCTATATGTGCTATTCCCTATCTAATCTTGGCATGTATAGCATCATTTGAGGATGAATGTTTCCAGGGGGGAGATGATGTAATACCCCGGGAAATTTTTCGTTGAAATTTTGT
>NW_025835176.1:0-4960 GCF_002878395.1 Capsicum annuum
AGCATTTTTAGTGTCAGCATTCCCATTTGACTAGCCACCGCATTGCGATGAGCCTTAAAATGACAATTGTCAATTCCAGTAGCTCACCGCAATTTCCAGCGCGTCGCGGTGAAGCTTTAAACAGCGTTCCAGTCCCGGATTTTAAATTCTAAGGTCAAATTAGACATTTCCCATGGTCCCAAACCCATCCAAACACGGGATTTAATCCCAAATACACCTAAATACATATACTTTCACCAAAATTCATCAAGAACGCTCTCTAGGATTTCAAACAAGAATCCCAAATAATTCAAGATTCAACCGTGGATTTTCAAAAGCTATTGAAGAATTGAAATCCCCGCAACGTAGGCTTCAAGAAGCACCCGCTAATTTCGTGAATAGAGGTACGTGGGGTTATCCTAAAAATCTCATGGGCTTAAAAATTCATGTTTTAAGAATGGGAGTTTTTGAAATTACGAATATAATCATGTTTTACAAGTTTCAATGTATTGATTTGGTCTTTAGGCCTCTCCCTGAAGTGATTTGATCTATTATATATGTACATGCATGTGTTTTGAAAAGATGATAACTTGAGAGCATGAATTATATGGAATCCCTCTCTTGATCTGATTTTGTTTTAAATTTTCATATGATGTGAATTGTTTGAAAATCATCTTGAAAAGCATGACATGAAATATTTTGAAAATTGTTATGATTGGATATGATTTTGACTTGCAAGAAGAGGGTTGTTTATGTTGAAATATGTTGAACATAATGGTTGAATGAAAGAATGATGTGATACTGATGACTTGCAAGTCGGGTATGACGATACCCTACAGAACATGATATGTGATTGTATTAAATGGAGTTGAATGCATTGATTTTACATGAGATAAGTGGATGCCCGAAGAAGGCGTTTGAGTGTAAGGGATCATCGCTGGAAACCGTGTTTGCCGACATAGGAATTTGGTACCCTGCTTTGTGATCTTGCGTACCCGACTTTATGTCATCCCAAATTGGGACTATGGTTAGGAGCCCTGCTTTGTGATCTTGTGCACTACCATACTTTATTGGGTTGAGACACCCTGCTGTGTGATCTTGTGTGTCTTTTCCTCACTTATACTCTAATCTTAGCGGCAACCGAGATTTGACAGTTGATGTAAATGTGATATGTAGGGTATTCCACCTAGCTCAGTTGCATTGCATTGTTGTTGGAAAATTATTACATTATGCCCATGTGCTTTTCAAATGATTTGATACAAAACTGCGTTATAATGGCTCTCACTTATATTCTATAAAAATATTATATTGTTGTTTTGGATTTTTCTGCATACCAGTACTTTTGTATTGACCCACTTCCCTCCCAGGTTCGGAGTCACAGTCTAGGGGTCCAGATAATCATTAGATTTTTCAGACAGAGTTGCAGAGTCATTTGGTGAGCCTTCTATATTTCTGAAGGCCAAATGTCTGGCAGTTTTATTTATCGTTTATTAGTTTTTGGGTCTACTGGGGGCCTTGTCCCAGTTTTCAGACAGTAATTTATTTCAGTCATGTAGTAGAGATTTCACAGACGGTTTTCAGATGTCGATAGAGGTTGTGGGACATTATTTTCCATTATTGATTTCATTAGATTCATGACCATGTTTCCGTAATATTGTGTATCTTCCTCATTTCTTTTTATCACATGAATTATGTGCATGATTACCGGATAGATAGGGGTGTTTCGGGCCTTCATGGTTCAAAATGCTCGTCACGGCCAGGGCCCCGGTTCGGGTCGTGATAAACTTGATATCAAAGCACGGTTCATGGTCCTAGGGTGTCTGCAAAATCACATCGAGTAGAGTCTTGTTTATGGGTGTGTAGTGCGCCACACTTATAAGTAGGAGGCTACAAGGCATTTAGGAATGCCTCTTTTTCTTCATATTCTAGTTCGTGCTATGGAGTCAGAATGTTCCTCTTCCATACTCTAATTTGTGTTGCAGTGTTGTCCATATGAAAGTAAAGTCATCCCATTTCTTTCCTTTGATGTGCTTTGATGTGTCTCATTATTGGGGTGAATCAAGTGCAGAAGTTCAGAATCTAAATGGTATGGTCCTTTCTAATTGAGCCATACAGATTATAAAAATTGTGCAAGGACTTGAGAAGATTCTGTTAGTGCTTCAAAGTATATTGATTTTGGTGTAAATTTTGATATTGATGAAATCATGCTTTCCGGCCTACGGTATTAAGTATATTCAGTCCCTTTTAGAATTTATGTTGCAGATGTCACACTTAAAGGGGATGATGTGTAACAGAATGTTGGAACTGTATTTCCACCTAAGTAGTAGTTGTATAAGTTAAGTGTCGGTGTCATGACCTATTGGTAGTGATGTTGGACCAAGAAGTTGGTGATGTGAAGTCCCAAATTTTGAAGTTAGAGTGAGGATGACTTTTGTGTAAATAAATATTTTAGTTGAATAACCGATGTTAGAGGATGATTTACCCCTTTATGGTGATAGACTAATGTGGTAGCTAGTAGCATGTGTGGATTGTATGGTAGTCCATGGAGGAAGTGTTTGACTTAGAATTTTATTTATACAGAGTAAGATATGTATTCTTAGTTCATCGAATATTGCGTGTTGAGTTTCTATCTCTTGAAATCTTGTCATCATTGTTTTGTTGAAAATCAAAGTCTAGTGAAGCCGTGTGAGACCTATTTCAATTCACTAGCAACTTGTTGTTCATCTTGTTGTTCTTGTGTTGGTTGGAACTGGGGGTTTAGAGGCATAATGGCAAGAAAAGTGGTAAGGGCAATTTATTGAATATATGTATAGCCGAATCTTATTGCATGAGATTGAGTTGGTAATGAAGGTGAATTGTTGTTTGCTTGAAGCATGAAAATGGCTAAATTAGCCAGTAAGTTATAATTATAGACTCATGGTTGTTTATGGAATTTGAAGGTAGTCTAAATGTGCGCTTGAGTAAGTAAGTGTGATGTAAGAAAGCTGTATAATTAGATAATATTGTATGGGGTATGATATAAGATTAAGGTTGACCATGTTTATTATGTGACTTTACCCCCTTGATCTTTTTTTCCGGAGTAGATGTAAACTAGTACTTCATGTGAGAAGGTATGAAGTGGATTTTGAGCTATAATAGCAATGTCATGGAGATGATTGTGACCGTAGGTAGCATTTGAATGAAATGAGTAGTTGGAGTTAACTTCTCAATTTAGTGGACTAGTATATTATGTTACATGCTTTGCGTTATTGGTGGTAGATGATGGATGCTAGACTATAGGCTTGAATTATAGATTGTAGAATATGGTGGCGAGAATAGTATTTTATGATTAATGATGTATGATCTATGAGAATGAATTAGTAGGATTGATATTATTTATGAAAGATCCCAGGTTGATGATTTATGAAAAGTTTAAGTGGTAATCGTGAGGGATATGTGTACATGAGGACTAGTGTTAAAATGATGAATTATGGTTGAATCATTGAGTGGATAAGAACATGGGTATATGGGAATAAGTTGAACCCCAGGTAGCAGGTTGATAGATAAGGCCTTATGAGTATAGGTTTTTGATGTACCTAGTTTGTGTTTTTTTTTATTGTAATTTGTAGTATGGAGGCGTCTGAGGAAGACTCAGGGGTTGTTTTATGGTGTTTGTTATAGTTGAATTCAGGAAATATAAGTAAGAAATATGTGCCTTTGGTATAGTTTTATAGATTCTGTTAAGTTGTTGGTTATGTGATTTGAGGTGCAATGATAGGGATAGTATCCTACAAAAAAATTGAAGATGGAGTGTTAAGCGTTTAGAAGTGTGGATGTCTATTCACATGAAAACAGTAGTTGTAAGTTGATGACTCTGAGAGTTGGTAGAAATGGCGAGTAGTGTCCCTAAAAGGGGATGTCCTAGAAAATAATATAGTGCCTTTGTATTAGAGATTAATGAGAGAAGTTTGAATTCATGTATATATTGATACCCCCATTTTGTGATAAGGAGTGTGGATGTTTGCACTCATGAGAGCTAGAGTTGTAGAGTGCAGGCTATTGAGGCTAGCTGTAAACACCTAATTTTTTTACCAAACCTAAGTGTTTTTGCCATTTAGTGTTCAATTTCGTTTTAGGGTCCAAATTAGATATTCTAAATTTATCCTATTTTTACTAAATTTATTTTAAAAAATTTTGAAAAAAAAGACTACAAAAATAGAGTCACATTTTAAATAAGTTTCATTTTTTAGTTTTTATTTGTTTATTTATTTATTTATTTTTAGAAAAAAAAATTCTAAATTATATTTGTTTCTTCTTTCATTTTTTAATAAAGAATGGTGTGATATTAACTTTTCTTAATCATATTCCCAAGACTAGTTATTAGCTTATATTATATTTTATTAGTTTTTAATTATTTTTTTAATAATAATAATAAAAAAATATAATAATAATAATAAAAAACCTAAACTACCCAAACCACCCACATTACCCAACTCCACACAAACACATATCACTAACCCCATTCCCTTAATACCCACGTACACAAACACAACTCCTAAAAATCTCAACTAATCCCTCACAACTGCACACACACCTTGACAATTATATATACACACACACGGAAAGAAACAACGGAGAGAAAACAAAACAAAAAACACATATTAAACACACACACACGGCAAAAGAAACAAAAAAAGATTGAAAACAAAAAGCGAGAAAAAAGGGATTTGAGTCTGAGGTTTCTTTTGGATTTCGAGTTCGTGGTTCGTTTCGTTTTTTTATTGTGAATTACTGGCACAAGAGGTAACCCTCAATATTTTTGTGTAATTTAATATCATGATTATACGAAACTTGATTTCAATAATAGAAAGTTGTTTAGATTCATTGATTGTTTAATTGGTGTAACCATTTATTTTTGCATAGTTAAGTTAAAGTAATGTTCCTATCTTAATAAAGTTTCCATTTAGTATTTCAGTGGTTAATACGGTGTTGTATATTCATG
>NW_025835177.1:0-1089 GCF_002878395.1 Capsicum annuum
CCACTACATGGCGTGCGGGTGCTAGAAGATAGATGAAGAAGGAAAATGGGTCAAAATCCATTGATGAGGTCACTAAGAGACTTGAAAAGTCTCTATTTTTATTATTGTCTTCTTCTTATTTATTCATTTAATCATTTACTTATTCATTTATTTGGAGCCTCGAAGCCAAAGTTGTATTTAATATAGGTGAAGTGAGACTCGAGCCAAAGGCTCGAAAAATAGTTTAGAACAGGTGAAATGGGTCGGAAGCCCAACTAGACTAGGACAGGTCTCGTTGATTTGGGCCCAATGGCCTAAATCCTTTACTTTCTCCTCCCTTCCCCTTTTATGTGTTTATTTGTTTATTACTTTTGTTTAGACTTATTTAAAATCCCTACTAAGTCACCTAAATCTATTTTACACAAGTCTTTTTATTGAAAAAAATTAAATCACTATTTCAACAAATTAATCTTTTCGAAGTTAATCAAAAGACGATTTTCAAACAGTCCGGATAACCGCAAGTTAGCGGACGTTTTAGGTGCCTAACACCTTCCTAAAACATTAATAGGAACCGCTTATCTAGAATCTCTAACTTAAAACGATTTTTATATTTTGAATCGTTTGAAGTAACTCTCTAAATGTTTCTTAATTCCTTTTAAAAATTAAGTGGCGACTCTCTCAAAAGTCAAGATTTCCGCAAAACAGCCATTAAACCCTAATTAAAGATTGCTATTTTAAGATTGTTTGTGCCATGAGCACCCTATGATAAGATTATTCTCAGATTTTTTATAAAGATTTGACCTTTTGGTCCTAAGCTAAGATAAATAATCAACATTGTTTACGACTTAAGATTTAAAGAAAGAAAGGCATAATTGTTTTTTCTTGTAAACACTTGTGCTATTTTTGAAGTGAATTTCTTAAGATCCTGAGCATAAGAATGGGAGTAGTATTTAGCACCAAGATGGGTATGTTACCAAGGTTTCTGTAATACCCCAAGAATTTCAACTAATAGTAGAACCCTGCTTCAATCTCTTTAGAAATAAATTTAGTGATTTGGTAGTTACATGATCTAGTTTTATGAGTATTAAGGCCTCAAAAGTGTCCTAGCTA
>NW_025835178.1:0-1055 GCF_002878395.1 Capsicum annuum
AAAAGTTACAGCAGTTCAGCTGTCATTTATTATGTGTTCAGCTGTAGTTTCTTGAATTTATGCATTCTATGTTGCATTCAGAGTGAGAAATGATGTGGTGATGAGTCTAACGAATGGTTTCAACTGTATGCTCTATTCTCTATCTAATCTTGGCATGTCTAGCATCATTCGAGGATGAATGTTTCCAAGGAGGGATGATGTAATACCCCGGGAAATTTTTCGATGAAATTTTATGCGTAAACGTGTTGAGTTCTATCTTCTAGAATGAATTATAAATTTTTCATGCGGAATGTCTTAGATTATGACCCACCACTACGTAGAGTATCGAATAAGATTTCCAACAATATGTGGATCATCCAAAACGGACACCCGAGCGACGAGTTATGAACATTCCGATCGAACCGTGAATAGTAGTGAGCAGTAAAACGTGTAGGAAAAAATACTGAGGCCTGATGTATTTTTGCTCCAAATTTAAATGATCATAACTCCTTGTACATAATTATCTGGGTGATCTATTATATATCAACGGAAAGATCTGCGAGTCCTCTTTCCAATGAAATTGGTTTCATCCAATTTGTCTATCGGAGGAAAAAGTTATGGTCGATCTACTTCATCTTATCAAAAGTGAATTTTGGCGTTAACTTCAAATGATAATAACTCCTCGTACACAATGATCTCGGTGAGATACTATATATCAATAGAAAGATATGAGAGTCCTCTTTCTAATGAAATTGGTTTCATCCAATTTGGATATCGGAGTAAAACGTTATGATTGATCTACTTCAGACTATCAAAACAGTCCACCAAAGGATAGATTCAAGAATTTTTTTTGATTTTTAGGGGCGTTTAGGTCATTCCCCCTCACCCAAAATCCGTCCAAACCCTATATTAAAGCCTATTAGAAGCATTATATGTTATATTTCATCGAATTCCCTCAAAAAGAAAACCCTAAGCTCCTATATCCAACTTCAAGAACCTCCAAAGTTCACCATTAATTCTGCAAATTTATTCAAGATTCCAAGTTCCTAGTTCAAGAACTCCAAGAACCATTCTTC
>NW_025835179.1:0-1521 GCF_002878395.1 Capsicum annuum
CTTCCCACTTCCAGGTGGGAAGAGATAAATATGGACTTCGTGATTAGTTTACCTCCTTCCCGATGCCATTGTGATTCCATTTGGGTTGTGGTTGATAGGTTGACTAAGTCTGCTCATTTCTTACCTGTTCACACTTCCTATACTGCTGAGGATTATGCTAGATTGTATATCCGAGAGCTAGTCAGACTGCTTGGAGATCCCTTATCTATCATTTCGAATAGGGGTACTCAGTTCACTTCACAATTTTGGAAAGCTTTTCAGAAGGGTCTTGGTACCCAAGTGCTTTTTAGTTCTTCTTTTCATCTACAAACCGATGGTCAGGCTGAGCGGGCCATCCAGACCTTAGAGGATATGTTGAGAGCTTGTGCACTTGACTTTAAAGGAAGTTGGGATGATCACTTACCGTTGATAGAGTTTGCTTACAATAACAGTTTCCACTCTAGTATTGGCATGGCTCCGTTTGAAGCCTTATATGGGAGGAAGTGTAGATCACCCATAGGTTGGTTCGAGGTAGGTGAAGCGGCTGTGAGTGGTCCTGATTTGGTATTTGAGGCTATGCAAAAAGTCAAGTTGATTAGGGAAAGGTTGAAAACTGTGTAGAGTCGTCAGAAGTCATATGCGGATGTTAGAAGGAGAGACCTTGAGTTTGAAGTTGGTGACCTAGTGTATCTGAAAATTTCACCCATGAGGGGGGTGAAGAGATTAGGAAAGAAGGGGAAGCTTAGTCCCTGTTATGTTGGTCCTTACAAAATTCTTAGCCATGTTGGTTAGGTAGCTTATGAGGTCGAGTTGCCTTCCGAGTTATCCTCTGTTCATCCAATATTCTATGTCTCCATGCTTAGAAAGCATATTAGCGATGTTGTGGTAGTGGATTCCTCTGTAAGTGCTGACATTCAAGAAAATCTTTCTTTTGATGAGATTCCTGTTGAGATTCTTGATTTCAGTGTCCGAAGACTAAGGAAAAAAGAAGTTCCCGTGGTCAAGGTGTTGTGGCGAAACCAATATGTTGAGGGTGCAACTTGGGAAGCTGAGGCGGATATGCGATCCAAGTACCCGCACCTATTTTCTGCAAACTCCGATCAAGCCGAAGGTACCGTTCTTTCCTAAATCATGTACTTTTGATAAAAGTTGCAGCAGTTCAGCTGTCATTTATTACATGTTCAGTTGTAGTTTCTTGAATTTATGCATTCTATGTTGCATTCGGAGTGAGAAACGATGTGGTGATGAGTCTAACGAATGGTTTCAGTAGTATGCTCTATTCCCTACCTAATCTTGGCATGTCTAGCGTCATTTGAGGACGAATGTTTCCAAGAGGGGGATGATGTAATACTCCGAGAAATTTTTTATTAAAATTTTGTGCGTAAACATGTTGGGTTCTGTCTTCTAGAATGAATTATAAATTTTGATATGAAATGCCTTAGATTATGACCCACCATTGTGTAGAGTATCAAATAATCTTTCCAACGATATGTGAATCATCCAAAACGAACACCCGAGCGATGAGTTATGAACATTTCGATC
>NW_025835180.1:0-2410 GCF_002878395.1 Capsicum annuum
AGTAAGGAGTTGATGGGACATGTCCCCAACTAACTCCAACTAATAAATTGATTAATGATATAATAGGGAAATAATCATATCCTCCAAAGATAAGGACATACTTCTAAATCTTTTTGCGAATATCTAGAATCTACTATTGCTCTGGAGCTTGTGTCTCTGAACCTATGGTATAAGACAACATAGCACAAATATGTCAGTACTTTGAATGTACCGGTAAGCATGTGAAGTAGGTTGAATGCATGGGGTTCGTACGTATTAACAATAATAATAGCTTACTAACTATTATAAGCGTGATAATAAATGTATGATACATAACAACTGACACTAATTCTGTGATAACATAATTATTGAATCTGAATATAACTGATAACATGAGTGACTATATCTAACAGTCCTGAATTTGATGGAACTATATGAGTTCTATTTTGTATCTGAGTTGACTGTATCTGACAGTCCTGAATTCTAAAGAACTATCTGAGTTCTTTTATTGAGACTGTTGGAGGTAGTTATCGAGCCAACATGCCCCAAATGATGTATTACAGCTAAATTGGTGTCCAATCTTTGTCCATATTAAAAGGGTATCAATACCGCGCCACTGGTAAGGACAACATGTGAGTGACCCTAATATAACAGGTAACTTTAGTGAGAATGGTAGGAAACCTCATATAGTAGGCTAAGCTACCTAATCTACCATTATATGTCAGGCTATGATATCTCAGCCTATGTTGTCTATATAGTTCTGGAATGAAAGGATTGCTTCTAAGAATCACACCGTCATATAAAAAGTGAGTTTCCATCTTTGGGTTCACTCAGTGCTAATTTCTACTCCCATCTGAATAGACACTGATCATGATTTACTGAACCGAACATGGACTGAGTTACTAAATTCTGTTGACTGATGGAATACTACTAATATTTGACAACTAACTGAGTTCATGAGATCATGGAGATTTTTTGAGTCATAAGACTATTTGAAGTCTAAGGACTCATAGTTTGACTGAAAGTATCATGAAAACATGGCATGGCTCTAAGACCCTAGCTAATGTTTTGGATACAAGTACCCATAAGACTCAATAGAAGGAAACTGACAAAGCATGAATTGCTTGAATACATAATAATCATCATAATACATTTACTGAAGCATTTCATAAAACATATGATAGGTCTAAGCTTAGACATACATGGGGAGTTCATGGTATCATGCTAGTTAGGCACTTTTCCTTCATCTAGGCATTTAATCAAAAATATTGTAGGAATGGTACATGTGAACATCATTGTACAACAATTAAACATAATGGTCACATTCTAATTTCATCATTCAAGGGTTTAGTCATAGATTTGAAAGAATCTATATCTGTAATAATTAAACCGACATAACAGTTATCACCCAACATTGAGTAGAATTCAATTTCTCATTTATCAACATGAACAAGAATATCCCAATCATGAAATCATAAATAAAATCCATAACTTGAAGTTGAAAAATGGATTCTTGGACTTCATGGACGAAAGGAGTCCATGAATGAAAACTATACATACCTTAGTTCGTGTTTTTGTAAAGATTGACGGTGAAACTATCTTGGAATTCAATCTTTTATGAAAACCCAAGATTGTTCTTGAGAGGTTTTTGAGAGTTGAGAGTGTATTTTGGGTGATAATTAGTTGAATCACGTGTGAAAGGGCTTAAATAGGGGTGGGAAGTTGACCCTTTTAACCCTGGACGCGTCATTTAAATTCCATAAAATTTTCCCGAACTAAACCCCTGGCGCGACGCGGCCCTTTCATGCCTTGTCACTTGAATTTGACAATTGTGAAACTAAGGTATAGCATGACACAGAGCCATCAAATTGCCCCTTATTTTGTGACCTGGAACTTTGGCACGATGCGGAGGAAATCATGCTAAGACACTGAAAAAAGGACAATTCTGAATTTCAGCCCTGGTGCAATGTGCCATAATCATAGACCCCTACTGCAATTTTCCAAATGCCATTTCCTCTTGTAGCGCAGTGCACCACTAACTAATATGGTGTTTTTTTAGGTCTAGAACTTAAAATAGTCATAACTTCTGACTCAGATATCGAATTTGGGCGAATCTTATATCGATGGAAAGCTTATTGAATTCCCACATGACAAAAAATAAAAATCTAGAAAAATTTCTCATGGAATAACCATCATTCAATTTAGAAGATAATACTAGACATTCTTGAGATGAAATTAGCTAGGAAAAGCATGAGGTATTACGACAAGTTTCGGATTGAAGAGTTTTTAGAGTCTCTTCAAGCCTTGACCATGCAAATAAAAGATTGTGAGAGCATGATACCTTCAACAAAGGGAGTGTACGTGCTTAAATTCGAAAAGGAGGATCCTTGAAATCCTTCCATTTCTTACACTACATGGGCGCCTTAAACTA
>NW_025835181.1:0-1183 GCF_002878395.1 Capsicum annuum
TGATTGTATTATGAATTGTTGATTATGGTCACGTGTTCAAGAAGTGTCATGTCCTATTTATTCGCATACTATCGAGTTCTGGGGGTATTTAATACCCGATAATTTAGCTGTGTGCCTAGAGCCAGTGTCAGTTTTCAATATATTCTTAGTAAAGCCATGATCAGTAGTTTTCAGTCAGTTACATGACTCAGGAAAACTCAGTAAATTCAGTATTGGTCGAGTCCCATTCACTACTCAGTAAACTCAGTTAGTTAGCAGAATTCAATAGTCTTCCATCAGTCAATGAAACTCAGTGAACTCAATCTAGTTCAGATCAGCATAATCAGTTCAGTGTCTATTCAGATGGGAGTAGGATTCAGTACCGAGTGAACCCAAGGATGGGAACTCACCTGCTAGCAGAGAGTGTGATTCTTAGAAGCAATCCTTGCGTTCTAGAACTACGTAGCTAGCATAGGTTGAGGCACCAAACCTGCTTGATAAGGGTTGATAGGATGGCTTAACCTATTAGATTAGGGTCCCGCCATTCTCCTTAGAGTACCTGTTAGATGAGGTTCATACACAGTTTATCCTTACCAGTGGTGCGGTATTGATACCCTTCCAATTGGGGTTACAGATTGGACCCCAACTTAGCTATACTATCTTATTTGGGACATGTCGGTTAGATGAATACTTCCCACAGTATGAGTCTCAGTCTTCAGAATAGAACTTAGATAGTTCTATAGATTTCAGGACTGTCAGATACAGTCACTCAGCTCAGTATGGAACTGAGATAGTTCCATCAGAATCATGATTGTCAGACACAGTCACTCAGTTAAGATTATATCAATTATCAGTTATATCAGTTATCAGAAAAAACATTTCGACATATTTATTTATTTTTATTTTATTATTATGAGAATCAATCCTACTACTTCTGGAAAGCACCCAAGCTTGCTTCTTTCCTTATTCCCTCAGGTTCAGCAGATCCCGCTCCACTCCGAAAGAGAAGGAACGGAAAGAGCAGGCGGCAGAGAAAGAGACAAGGAGGAAGAAGGGGGCACTACGGGAAGAAAATTTCTTTCACATTTCCCAAAAGTCATTCGATTGCTCATGACGGGATAGAGAAAGATGGGGGTAGGGACTGAAGATGGTTGGTAAGAAATCCATGTTACTAGTATTCAGATTCAGTATTCAGTGTTATCAC
>NW_025835182.1:0-1898 GCF_002878395.1 Capsicum annuum
CCGTCCACAAAAAGTCACCACAAAATTTCTATACACCCTCCTAGCCACCACAGAATCCCCCATCAGAGTGGAAACAGAAAAAGGCTCAGCAATCACATCGGGTTAAAACCCAAAACCAACAGCCACGTAAGGGTTCACATATGACAGGGTAGACCCGCGATCAAGTAACACATAAACATTGAGACTGCGGACCCTGCATCCTCGGCCCCTGCCTATACTGAAAATATTGAGTACACTGTTTGGCTAGGGGTCTGGACACCGAAGCACTAGCTGCAGACTGTGCATTACCCCAAAACTTCTTCTGCCATTTGTTACCCCAATTCTCACTCTGGTGCTGACTATAGCTCTGGTCTACTATTTTAGCTCTCTTTGTCTGTCTGTCCTTCTCTCTAGATTCAGCGATCGTCTTTTTCTTTTCCTCGACTTGATGCATGTGGAATGACAGTCTGGCAAAATCTATGTCCCGATTCAATATTGCTCCTGACATTCAAGCACTAAGTCATCTGAAAGGCTGGATGCAAATTTCCTCATTCGAGCTCTCATGTTACTAGTTATCTCTGGAGCATAACGGGCTAGTTGGTTGAACTTCAGAGTGTACTTCATCTGTCTGAGCAATCTGATCATTAGTAAGACGAGGAGGCAAGATTGTTTTTCTGAAATGCATGAGATCACTAATTAGAGGACAGATTAGACTACAAAGCACAAACTAAATTACAAAGAGGTGAAACATTCCTAAATTCCTAGTAGCCTCCTGCTTATAAGTGTGACACGCTACATAACCATAAATCAGTTTCTACCTGACGCAATTTCGCAGATACTCTAGGACCATGAACCGTGCTCTGATACCAAGTTTATCATTACCCAAACTAGGGCATGTCCATGACGGATATCCCGAACCATAAAGGCCCGGGCGTCCTACTCTATCTGGTAATCATGCAAAACATTCACATAATAAAAGGAGATGCAGAAATATAATCTTATACGGAAACATGGTTTTACTCTTGATTTAGTTTAGCAATAAGGAATGAAATTCGAACTCAAGTAAACAACATTTGGAACAGTCTACAATATCTCTACTACATGAAAATTTGACAACTATCTGAAAGCTGGGACAAGGCCCCCAGTAGACCAAAACAACAGAATAACATAATCTGAAATAACAGGCCTTCTGGAACAAAGAATGCTCACCATTGCACAGATCACTTCTCTCTGGGATACTCTACTGATTAGCCTGACCCTTAGACTGAGCCTCCAAACCTGGGAGGTAGGGGGTCAATATAGATGTACTGGTACACAGAGCAAATCCAAAATAATAATTTATATTCAACATATATGAGAGCAATTTAAAAATAGTTCATAAACATATCATATAGTAAGAAATCTCATGAGCATTTCTGAAAGAATCTGAAAGAAAATCATCTGAACTCTGAGACATTCTTTGTTTTACTTCTGCGCTAGGTGGTATACCCTATAACTCTGAAATTCCACAGGCCATATGGAATTCGCCATTGACTCGGCGGGGAAGCCTCCAACCCAAGTGTGCCGTAAGGGTTGGAGTCTCTGACTTTGCTACGCCACATGGCCACCGCCAGCGTAAAAATAATATACCCGGATCGGCAAATCACGGTTTTAGGCTAAGAGTTACTGGAACTCTAACCCTCTTTAGGCAACCACCTAACTCTCTTTATGCCCATTTTTACCTCTTTAAGATATGCATTCTCTGAAAACATACTCTGAAAACTCCAACTCTATTATGGTATACATTTATATGGTATCTTCATACCATTGACTTGTAAGTCATATCTCTGAGCCATTATTAGTATATAATAATCTCTATTTCAAAACGTAAATCTGGGACCACCATATCAATAAATCATTTCAAGAAACTCTTTCTTAAA
>NW_025835183.1:0-1844 GCF_002878395.1 Capsicum annuum
TCTAGAAATCAAGAAATTAATACAAAATTTGAAGGAATCTTACCTTTAATTTGTAGCAAAAATGGATTACACAAGTTATTCAAGCTTCTAATTGTAATGCCCTAAGAACCTATCCCGAGATGTCACATGGTGCTCAAGGCCACACGTGGCCTCAAGCTGAACCTCTAAGCCTGTCATCACTTTCAGAACTCATTATAGCACAAATCATGCTAAGATAAAGAGGAATAAATATGTCATGAACATACTGAAATACGAAGTAATACTACCCTGTACAAACATAATACTAAAATCTCTGTACACGCTGGTACACTAGTCTGACAAAGCCTCTACTACATAGGACAGAGGAGCCATTGGGACAGATCCCCAACTGACTCGTACTGAACTGAAAGTAAACAACCATCTATAATCAAGACAAAATTGGAGACACAGGTCCTCAAACCATGAGGACTCACCAACCGCAGAAATATAGATGAAGGTACTCAAAGATCATTGTCACTGCTGAGACTGAGCACCTGAACCTATATCATGAGGAAATATAGAATACAAAAGAGTATGGGAGTCAGTACTTGGGAATGTACTGAGTATATGGGGGTGGATGCAACATTTTAAATAATATCATAAATGTATAAGAAAATCATGCATGCTGACAATAATAACTCTCTTCGCTTGAATTATGTAAAACATCATTTCTGTAAGTCGTCAGTAGTAACATATGCTTCATAAATCTCATAAATCATTTAACTAAACTCAAACTCTTTGACTCATGACTTAGAGTGACTCGGTAACTCATGGTACTTAGATCATTATGGATGTTGGAGTTTCTTATAACCGACATAACTACACCATGTGAACCGCATGGAGTCCAACGTTTTGCCCTCCTAAGGAGAGAACCCCACATTGATGGAGGTGTCGTACTCTTACCAGGGAGTACAACCTCAATCTCGTTATCATAATCCCATACTCGACCTCTGGCCAACAATTATCAACATCAATCCTATGGTGGCACGTAGTTTTGGGGAAATACCTTATTTCCCGTTCAGTGCTAAATACTCCTCCCAGACTCAGCTCAGAACGCGTTAGGAAATCCACCTTAATCAACATCAAATCATTGGCCTATTATAATGACCAAAACATAAATATATATCCCATCTGTAAATCATAAACATCTTGTGGATTCCTAACTTGACTCAACTCAACATAATATTTCTCAACATCAAGTACATTTTCTTTTCGATTCATTTTCAAATATCAAAAGCTTCAAGAAAACATTGTAGGACTCATTCTTGACTTTCAACCTCAAATATCGATATATATTCAATAGTCAAATTTCTTATGGAAAGGCATAACTCATGACACTTGTCTTAAATCACTTAGAAATCATCAATACATAATGACAATATACAACTCATGGACTAAATTCTCAATTTGAGAAACATGATGCTGAAATAATCATAAATATCAAACTTATTCAACTCAAATCTCATAAATAATAAATAAAGTAATTTGTGTATAAACCCACTTGCAAAATCATGTAAATCAATAATAGAAAGTAAATCTTTAGGCACAAGAACGAAAGGAGTGTTCTTGTTCAAGCCCCACATACCTTGGATTATAATTTTGGTGATGTAGAAACTTGTTTGGAACTTCTTCCTTACATTTTTGAGCTGAGATCCTTGATGTATTTGACTAGGGAAGCTTAATTCTTGGACAACTTGGAGAAATTTATGGAAGATCCTTGAATTTCTTGGAAGGAGTTTTGATTTTTGGGTTGAGAGAAAACCCTAGTTTTCTAGAAAATTCTTGGAGAAATTGGAGAGAAATAGGAGAAAATGATCTTCTCTTTA
>NW_025835184.1:0-1345 GCF_002878395.1 Capsicum annuum
TTTCTCTGCCTCACACAACTTATCACCAAATTATTGGGCATTACACACATCAACCTTTGCATTAAATTCTACTTGTAAGTTGTTAATATCGAAGGCAAACCTATCAACCTTTTGACAGAACTCCTCTTTTTTCTTTTTCTTGGAGTGTCAATGTGTCTAGTATGCTCTTATTAAGATCCAACAATATATCAATCACGCTTCTGCAGTAATGCACTATATCAAAAGGATAAGGATCAATAAATAAGTAGTTATCATCACTCCACACTTGCTCTTGTAAATATGTCATATCTAGAAGAGTAGAAGATTATAAGAAAATAAAACCTGAAAACTTCAACAAATTCAATTAACAAATCCACAATAATATTCCCTGACAACAGCCCTAAAATTTCAATATCGCTCAAACAACATCTCATTAGAAGGATAAAGCAATTGATTTCAAAAAATAGTAACCCAACTACATTGGGGTCTGTAACGCCCCGAAATCGGGTCCCAAGATGTCACACGGTGCTTAGGGTCACAAGTGACCCCAAGCTAACCCTTCTACTGGCATAACTCATAAGCAACTGAGTAAAAATAAAAATCCATACAAATCAGCAGAAATTACTACTTTTCTGAATCTGATCGATACAAAAATAGAATTTTACAGGATTACAATTCTGCCTTTACAACCAAAACTAAAACGAAATACATCAACTTTTATTGATTGTCTATGAAGCCTCTACTAGTACTGACTGTAGGTAGCCGGTTCATGAATCTCGACTACCCCAACTCAATACGACTGAATATAGAAAATACAACACTATAAACTCTGCATAACTAACCCAAGCCCTTGAATCAAAACGACTCATCACCTACTGACTGGATACCACGAACTGACTGGATCTAAAGGTGCAACTATACCTTGTACCTACATTCTGAGAAAATGTAGCCCACATACGAATATGTGGGTCAATACCATGGAAACGTACCGAGCATATGGGGCTGTAATGCATATATAAATAATATCTTAATATCAGCCTCAAGCTCATAACCTATAGGGGCACGTAGTTCTAGGGAAGTACCAATCCTGCTATACCTCCCGCTCGGTACTAAAGACTACTCCCGAACTTTGCTCAGATCTTTTCAAAAGAAAATCCACTAATAAATACTTCAACAATTCACAACGGGAGCCAACATGATACCCCTTTCATAATAAATCAATAAAACTGGATTTCTTTTCTCATCTCGGTTTCAAAAACAACCCTTTTTATGACCAAAAGGTCAAAGCTTCTTTATCATCTCAAATTATTTAAACTCAAGGTGTTTATAACACATGATTTTCTCAAAATAATAATCTCAAATAGGG
>NW_025835185.1:0-1488 GCF_002878395.1 Capsicum annuum
TCACTCCTCTACCTTGCTATAGCTAATGATCGTACATGGATAAACTTATTACTTTCTTCAATTACTCAAAATAAATATTGTGTATATCTTTAATAAAAGAACGCACATAATTATATGTAAATATTTAATGATACATTCACGGCGATATCATGATGCATAGTAAAACCTTTAACCTCAATTTCTTTGTGACTAATCAATTGGCCCACATATGATCGATCAAAAAAATTATTGCGAGAATTATTTCCTCCTAAATAATAAATGTAGATAGATTATCTAACTTTCAAATATAATAAATCGTATGTTAATTAAATTGGTAGAAGTTATACCTCAATTATCTGTGTTCTTTTGGAACTTAGAATCTTATTTAATCGAAATTTTTAACGTTGCTGCATTTTTTCCGGCGAGGTCACAACATTTCAAACATAAATTATGATAGAATCTCAAAATTAAGGATAGAATCTCAAAATATGATCCACAACCAGAAATTAGATCTATGGTGACAGTTGTAAAACCGTTGCAATAGACCAAAATACCGTTGCCATAGACCTATCGCAACGGTTCTGCAAGCATCCCATAGGTGGGCATTGCGATAGGTCTATTGCAACGGTTTCTGCAATGGTGGTCTAAACCGTCGCCATAGGTAGAACTATGGGGACGGTTTCTGGAAACCATCGCCATAGATAGACCTATTGCGATTGATATTTTTTGAACGACTATTTTCATCTATTGCGACGGTTTATAATTGTCGCAATAGATGATATTGCAACGGTTACTAACCATTGGAATAACAGCTATTGTGACACTGTTGTTGTTGCAACGCCTTTTGACTACCTGTTACAACTATTTCATTACTTATTGGAACACCTATTTTCATCTATTGCAATGACATTAAACCGTTGCATTAGCATCTATTGCAACTCTTTTGTTATTCTATTGCAACACTTTAGAAATTATAACACAATATATGCCCATCACAAAACAAAATCGTTCATTAATAATCTTATAATTCAAAATATGCAACAAGCTAGTAATTTAAACCCAAAAGTAAAATGTAATCAAGTCCAAAATGATTAGTTAAGGTTTTACACTGTAGCAAGTTCAAGTCACGATAAGTTTTAAAAATTTCAACAAAAAATTATTGATATTAGAGAATTCGTCCACAACCCAAAAATATTCTCAAGTAAGGTCAATATCTTCATCATTTTCTTCATATCTTTCTTCATTTTGGACACCAATAAAATGAGAACAAAAAATATAAATTAGCACTTAAATGACAACATAAAAAGGACTATTCCGCAATCAAATAAGTACGTAAACCACATATAAGTTAGCCAGTGAAGAGTCAAATCAACCAATCATGGTTAGAAAGAAATACAAACATGCAAATGTGAGATGACAAAATTTAAAGAACAATTGAAATTGCCAAAAGATAAAACTGCAGCTTCACATTTATATAGGTCTAACATATATGTGATCCAGCTAGCACGC
>NW_025835186.1:0-1334 GCF_002878395.1 Capsicum annuum
TTTAAAAAATCATACATAGAATTTCATCTAATATCAATTTCCTCAGGTATCAATATCAGTGTAAGTCTGTTTTCTTGACATTTAACTTTAAATTCTTTAATTCTCGATCTACGATTATTTTCTTGAATAAAACCAACATCAAGACGAATTTTTTCAATATAAAGCTCAAAAAATTCAAGACCATCTTTTACAATTAAATTATATATATGACATGCAACTTAATATGAAAAATTTCAGGCAACGACGAAGCTAACTTAGATTTTAATTTTTTTATAGCAGTCTTGTTGTTAGAAGCATTATCAAAAGCAATACATAAGATTTTATTTTCGATACCATAAAATCCGGCAACTTTAATGATAGAATCAATAATAAAATCTCCAGTATGTTTACGATCTTCATCATATAAAAAAAGCAAGAATACGTTTTAGCATCACAAAATTACTATCCATCCAGTGACAAGTAACGGTTAAATAATTATTTTTATTTACAGCACGACTAAGATTAGAAGTTAGGGACAATCTACATTGAATATTTTTTAACAATGTTGATAAATAAAAACAATATTGTGAATGGAGTCTAAACATATCGGCCCTACAAGTACTTCTAGGAATACCATTAAACATAGGATTATAAATTGCTTGAATATAATAAATAAAGACATCAGAAGAAGGGCCCAAACTAGCCGTTTGGACCCAAAAACGGCTATATAACCGTTGGGCCAACGACTAGTTTGACCCCAAATCCAAAAAAAAATATATATATATATTAATCCGGGCCGGGCCAGTAAACCGATGGACCTGGATAAGGCTTGGTCCAGGCCGGGTTAACTGGGCCCAAATAAAAAAAAATTGGCCCAAGACCCGGTACCTAAAGCCCTTGGGCTTACTAGGCCGGGTCAAATTAGGCCGGTTTCTTTAGGTGGGCCGGTTCGGGCCGGGTAGGGTCGGGTCAACCCGGTCCACTAGACACCCTTAATCTGTTCTCATACATCTTCACTTTTCCAGCATAGGTTCTTAAAACGATCCAAACTGGAAACTAGAATCAAAACCACAAAAAATTGAAATAAAAAAGGGATATGTGGAATTATCGAAATTTGATTGGATTTATGGGCAACAAAGAATTTTATACCTTCACCTTCAGTTGAATCCAATCAAACAACAAGATTCCAACTTAATCAAAGACGAGAAAACCAATTGAATCCACAAAAAGTGAAACTCGATAATTGATTAAGCTAGAAGAAGTTAACACGAGCAATTTAGAGAATCCACCCTAAACACTCAATCTACAATTATCAACCAATTGATTAATCTAATACCAGGCTTCACCTAAAAACT
>NW_025835187.1:0-1007 GCF_002878395.1 Capsicum annuum
CTGTGGAGAAATCAGTCAGTTGAGGGAGTTACTTGGGAAGCAAAGGCGGATATGATGACTAAGTACCCCCACCTTTTCTCTTCGAACCTAGTCCTAGCATGAGATAATAGTTTTATTAATTAATTAATTCTTTCATTTCTATCTCAGTCATCCTGCCATCTTTATGTCATAACATGCATTCATGGGTTCAGTTTAGTTCATGCGTCAGTCATAAGTTCATATATCAGTTCATGATTCAGTTCTAAAGTATTCAGTGCAAGATCTCATCTTTTCCCTAGCCTCTCAGCTTAGTCAGTTTCATTCGAGGACAAGTAATCCCAAGGGACAGATATTTTAATATCTCAAGTTTTTAAGCTCTAGAGCCATCAAAGGATAGGCTATTAAATTAGCTTTTCAATGCCATATGTATAGCCTTAATCCAATATCATGGAAAACAGTTATGAAAATTTACTGAGGGTCTGTCAACTTATTAGTGACGACGACTCAGGTAACGACCCATTACCAGACATAATGAGTCATTATAAGGAAGTCATTATCACAATAGTGAGGGCCCTCCAGATTTCAGCCAAGGGATAACGATTCTTCCCTACAACTTGTGATAAGTTACAATGAGTATTAGGTGGAGTCGTTACCATAACAGAAGGAAATCTAGAAATTGAGTCTCAGACTATGACTACTCCTAACGGCCCATGATTAGATCTAACGAGTCATTAAGAGGGGGGTTGTGATCACAACAGAAAGGGGCCATACCTCAGAACTTTAGGCCACGACTCAGACCATAAGTCATGACCAGTTGTAATGAGTCATGATGTAAGCCGTGACGACTGGAACTAAAGTTCCTACACGATTTTAAGAAGGGATTTTTGGTATTTTCCCACCCTTTTAACCTTAAACAACGTCGTTTGGGCACTCCAATGTTAATTATTAAGGGATTAAATTACCCTAAAACTTCATAAGATCTAAAACTATTATGCTTAGACATAAGGAAACAATTTTCTTCTTCTCCA
>NW_025835188.1:0-1117 GCF_002878395.1 Capsicum annuum
TCGATACTCATTTTTGAGATGTTAATCATGCCTTTGAATGATGGTTCTTGGAGTTCTTGAACTAGGAACTTGGAATCTTGAATAAATTTGCAGAATTAATGGTGAACTTTAGAGGTTCTTGAAGTTGGATGAAGGAGCTTAGGGTTTTCTTTTTGAGGGAATTTGATGAAATATAACATATAATGCTTCTAATAGGCTTTAATATAGGGTTTGGACAGATTTTGGGTGAGGTGGAATGACCAAAACGCCCCTAAAAATCAAATAATTCTCAAATCTGTCCTTTGGTGGACTGTTTTTATAGTCTGAAGTAGATCAACCATAACATTTTACTCCTATATCCAAATTGGATGAAACAAATATTATTAGAAAGAGGACTCTCATATATTTCCATTGATATATAGTATCTCACCCAGATCATTGTGTACAAGGAGTTATGATCATTTGAAGTTGACCCAGATAGAAAAATTGGACAAAAACAATTTCATTGGAAAGAGGACTCGCAGATCTTTCTATTGATATATAGTATATCACCTAGATCATTACGTACAAGGAGTAATGATCGTTTAAACTTGGAGCAAAAATACGCTTGGCCTCAGTACTTTTTAGAACACATTTTACTATTCACTACTATTCACGGTTCGATCGGAATGTTCAGAACTTGTCGCTTGGGTGTCCGTTTTGGATGATCCATATATCGTTGGAAAGATTAATCAATATTCTACGCAATGGTAGGTTATAATCTAAGATATTCCACACGGAAAATTTATAATTTATTCTAGAAGATAGAGGCTAACACGTTTACGCACAAAATTTCAACGTAAAATTTTGGAAACATTCATCCTTGAATGACGCTATACATGCCAAGATTAGATAGGGAATAGAGCATACAGCTTAAACCATTTGTTGGACTCATCACCATATCGTTTCTCACTCCGAAGGCAACATAGAATGCATAAATTCAAGAAACTACAGCTGAACACATAATAAATGACAGCTGAACTGCTGCAACTTTTATCAAAACTGCATGATTTAGGAAAGAACGGTACCTTTGGCTTGATCGGAGTCCTTTGAAAATAGGTACGGATACTTGGATCGCATATCCGCCTTAGCTTCCCAA
>NW_025835189.1:0-2640 GCF_002878395.1 Capsicum annuum
AGGGAAAAGAGATCGACAACACAACCCACCATGGTACAAGTACACCACCCCATAGAAAAATAGATGTACTGTCCTTAAAGTATAAGGAAATGGTTTTTCTTGTTTTAACTCTTATTTATCTGAGGTATCTGTGAAGTGTGGAGAGGCTCCTGCATCCTTACCTGGTACAATGTTGGCCCCTATGGTGGTAGGGTCACTCACAACCCCACCCTCCAAGATTGTAGGAATCGTCTCTCGAACTGATCCTGGACTTTTCCCCCTAGCTGGGCAGCACTAGTGGATACCCCTGCTGCTTCGTCTTCTTCTTTATTTCTCCTCTTTTCCTTATATTTTAGTGACTTCTTTCAAGCTCTCTTAATATCATGCCATTTTTGTTGTTCTGGTGTCATTTCTGCTCCTTTCTCCTCTTTGCTTCTTTTCTTACAGCTTTTTCATCTATTTGTTTCTTCCCTTTGTCTTTCACTGGTATGCCCATCAAGTCCATAATACCCTCATCAATATCACTTTCCACCAAGGTTGGGTAAAAAATGGGCTGCTGTGACTGCCTACTTTTCAGCTCTGCAATATCCGCCTTTGCTTGTTTAAATTTAGCCCTCAGCTTGGCAAGGTCAGGGAGGGACAGTGAATCGAGCCTTTTTTTCATAAAAAGTTCCATGGTGTGCATCCTAGTCTGAATGGTTTGGAATGGATGAATTGCATCAGCCACGATTTCATTAACAAAAGGCTTGAAGTCTGTAGCCCACTTATCTAGCTACCTCTGAAACTTCTTTTGCATCTTCACTGACTTAGCAATGTTTTCTGGTGTGAACCTATACTCAGTAAAATCGACTCCACCCATAGATTGTGCAGAAACTGACCCTGCAGATTTGCCTTGGGGTACGTACTCAGGTGGCAAATAGGTGGTAATGGGAAAAGGCATACCTGTGGGAATCTCTGTAGCATCAGGAGTTGGTGCAGATTGAGTCTGGTAAGTTGGAGGCTTGGTGACACGCATCTTAAACTTTGAGTCATCTTTCAACATCTAAAGGTCCTATTTGTGTATAGCCTAGATTTCATTGTCTACTCCATGAATCAAGGGTACACCAGCCTGTCTGCATAAAGCCATGATTAAGCACAAAAATGGCAAGGAACTGAAGATTTTGTGTGCCCTCATGAATATCTCATCTGTAATTATCTGGCCAAAGTTAATTTGAACCCTTGAGATCAAGCTTTCCACCAACACGGCTCTTTTGTTGGTATTAACCTCAAGCGAACAACAACCCACTAGAATTTAGCCTTAAAACTAAGGGGATATTTTGTAGTACACTCCTGTGAGTTGGTCAACCAATAGGGGTTACCATCCTCAGTCAAGAATGAGGCCACCCAAGGCCTTTGAGTGGAAGCATTTCTCAATCTGTACTCAAGATCAGGCACAACAAGTGGGGCCTCGTACTCTCGTCTGAACAACATCCTATTGATTGTTTGGGCTGAAATATCAACTTTTGACTCCCCGAACAGGTACAGACTCTCTGTTCAGAAAATTTGTAATTGATGTCCCCTTTGGGAAATCCTGTTCTACCAGTACAAGATAATTCACAAATAATTCTCTTACCTAATTCGATTGATAGGATCCCGGAGGTTGGCTCTATGCTAGTTCATACTCATTGAGCTGACTTTCCAACTAAGGATATTCATGTAAGTTCTTGGTCACACTCTAATGCTCTTCCGCAAATGACCTTTTGATCCCTCTTGCAGTAGGTATCAACCTATCATAGAACTTCTCACGTGCTCCCTTTATCTGCCAGTTATCGCCTCCCAAACAAGAGGATCCTTACGTATGATAACGTTAGCATCCTCAGGTTCAGTTTCTACATTATCTGCTTTAGTTTGCCCTTATACATTGGCATCCTCAGTTTCAACATCATCAGGCTCAGGTGGAGTGGCAGCAACTGTGGCCTCTTCTGGGCTCAAACTTGTACTGCTAGTACTATCCTCACTCTCCTCTTCTGATTGGGAAAGTAGAGGAATTTCCCTTTCGTATTATCTGGTTTTGTATTCAAATGCGGGTTCACCGCTACCCTTTTGAGATCTTCCTCCTCTGTTTACTGGTAATTTGGGAGCCATAACACCTGAAAAAGGTTAGAAATCAGTCCACAACAAAAATCTATCAAATCAGTGAATTTCATAACTTGACGGTCAAAATAGTGGTTCACTAGTGGTGGGATGGTCCACCACTTTGGCCGTCGAGCCTTATCCAGTATCCTAGAATTTTCATAGACCTACGACGGTCAAGTTGGTGGTCCATCTCCAATCTGATAGTCTAGCATTTCAATCATTGCACTCCCTTCTTCAGGTTTAGCTTTCAATTTGGCATAATTTTGACCATTTGCTGAGCAACATTGTTTGGTTAACAACATTTGACAACATTAACACAATCAAACATAACTTTTCATATTTTAATCATATAGGTTACTCAGACTTCACCTAAATAGATTATGCTCAAGCTCATACTTTAAGACCTTCAGCAATTAAATGCAACAGAACTATAACAAGATGCTAATTCCTTTACAAAACAACTTGCCAAATACAACCCACAGCTGCATGTGTCATTTAGACAAAGAAGAATAGAATTATACGCATACCTTGATTTTACAGAGAGAC
>NW_025835190.1:0-2283 GCF_002878395.1 Capsicum annuum
TTGCATAAGTAAGCTTGAAGATCCGATTTTAAGGAAATTCCTCCATCAATCATCAAGAATCTTCCTTCTAAGGTATGCGTAGTGTTTATCTATGGATTCAATTCGTTCATAGAGTTCAAGAATCAATCTTTAAAATATAAAAGCTTGGTTGATTGTGGTTATATGATCATACCCATTTTGATGCTTGATTTTTTTCCTCCTTTTCACTATAAAGTATGATTTCTATATTGTTGGGTGTTGATGATCATGTTGTTGGTATTGGGTGATTCCCAAGATAGAATCTTTATATGTTTTTGTGAATTCATGATATCATATGAGTTGGAAATATGTAAATTTGGTTTTTCATGATGTTTAATTTGATGAATTCACCTATGCTTAAGATGTGCATGTAAGGTGTTTGATAAAATGCCTAAGGAACTAAAAATCATACAATATAGCTAAATTGTGACTGAGTGAAGGATTCATGATATGCCCTTATGTCCCAATGACTTCTATATTGATATTGTGCCTTGTAAATGTTGTTGGAATACTCATGAACTATTCTTATGAGATTATGCTATATTTACTTGCAAATCCTACTTATGAACAAGATGCATGATAACCATGCAATCCACATGAACTTCTATGCTATTAGTATGTGTTGCCAATATGATTATGCAATAAACATGATATTAAGTTTGTGCAAGTACTTCCATGTGATATGAAATCCTTTCCATGAAATACATTTTTGATAACCATGCTTAGTATGGGATCCTTACTTATGATATTATATATTATGGACTCTACTCTTATGATCAAGTCAGTTATGTGTGTCAACTTCCTTCCATCGAGTCCTAGGGGTACTTATACCCGAAATCTATAGCTGTGTGCCTAGATCCATGTCATGTTTCACGATACCCAAGCTCAAGCTATGATTCCATAGACTTCAATCAATCATGTGACTCAGGAAAATCTCATGATCTTAGTCAGTCGTCAAATATCAGTAACATTCCGTCAGTCATTAGAATCACGTAAACTTAGTTTAGCTCTGCAAAATAATACCACTAGTATCAGTCCAATTAATCAGTATCAGTTCAGCTAATCAGTTCAGTTTAGTTATTCAATTCAGCTTAGTTATTCAGTTCAGTGTCCTTCAGATGGAAGTAGAGGTTATCACCGAGTGAACCCAAGGATGAGAACTCACCCACCAGTTCAGGGTGTGATTCTTAGTAGCAATCTTTGTGTTCCAGAACTACGTAGCCAGCGTAGGTTGAGACATCTTAACCCATCAGATGAGGGTTGATGAGGTGGCTTAACCCGTCAATTTAGGGTTCTCACCATTCTCATTTGAGTACCTGTTAGTATAGGGTCTCACAGTTGTCCTTACCAGTGGCATGGTATTGACACCCCTCCAGTCGGGGTAGAGATTGGATCCCAGCTTAGCCTTAATGGCATACATGGGGCATGTCGGTTAAACACTACCTTTCCATAGTTTTAATATCAGTCTCAGTAAAAGAACTCAAGGCGTTCTTTAGTTTTCAGTATATACAGGACTGTCAGATACAGTCATCCATGTTATCAGTTTCAGTAACAGTCTCAGTAAAAGAACTCAGGGCATTCTTCAGATTTTAGTATATACAGGACTGTCAGATACAGTCATCCATGTTATTAGTTTCAGTATTAGTTAGGACAGTTATCATTAAACCATGTATTAGCTTACAAGTCATGCTATCACGTATTCATAGTCCCAGTTTCTATATGTGTGTGTTTACACTCTCACGTTCATATTAGTCAGTCATTGTTGTTCATGCATGAAACCCTTTATGTTCAGCCTACCTTCCTCGTATACTCAGTACTCCAGTTATACTGACACATTTGCGCTATGGTGCTTTCTTTTCATGTTACACCATAGGTCCCGAGACACGAGCTCCAGCCCAGCAGTAGTGGTAGCATTCCAGTCGCAGAGACACAGTGAGTCCTCATTGATTTGAGGACAATATGATTTGATTCATTTATTTGTTCAGTTTAGTTTTACGGAGTTAGTTAGAGACATGTTCCTTCAACTCCTTATACAGATAGTTCAGAGGCTTTCGAATTTACTTTCAGATTTACGTTCAGATTGAGTTGTTTTGGGTATTTTCACCTACATGATTGTATTCAGTTGAACCTTATGGACTTATAGTTCCATGTATTCTGCATTATTATATCATGATTTGCAGTATATAGGTACAGATATCAGTCATGGGTTAGCTTGTGGTCCCTCGGGGTCATGAGCACCGTGTAGCATTCCGGTTCAGCAAATCG
>NW_025835191.1:0-1296 GCF_002878395.1 Capsicum annuum
TGATATAGTAAAATCATGAAGCAAGTAGCTGATGAAGCAAGCAGGAGTAGCACGCTTGTTGACGGAGAGTTGCCTGCTTCCGTGGCCTTTCCCTCTTATTAGATAGTAAGATTATGCATATATTAAAATAATACAGCTATAAATAGTAAAAGTTTTTAAATATAGTATATTTTGATAAGTTTTTCTTTTACGAATTCACACCATAAAATTTTTTTTGAAAACATTATAAACAAATGTGAAGACTTTCAGAATGAATTAACTACAAGGATAATATAATTTAAATTTAATTAATGATATTTTGATTTAGTATAATGGACAATTAATATAAAATAATTATTTTTAACAAAATGATCAACTAATATGGAACGGAGAAAGTAAAGTATAAAATTGGTAAAGGTACAAATATACCCCCGAACTTTGATAAATAATACAAATATACCCTTATCACTAATGGAGGAATACGATCGCGCCACGTGTCTCATCGTTAGTGATAAGGATATATTTGTACCTTTTTATTAACGGTAAGGCTATATTTGTACTCAAAATATGACGAAGAGTATATTTGCACCATTTATCAAAGTTCGAGGGTATATTTGTACCTTTGCCCTTATTATTATTACTATTGTATGCATGTGTATTGATTGAAAAGGAATGCAAAGACACTTAGGGGTCATTTGGTAGAGTGTATAAAAATAATGTTGAATAAGATGTATCAGTAATATTTGCATTATTAATACAAATATTAGTAATGTTAGTATTAGTTATGCAAACATTATTTTTTATACAACGTTTGATTTGATGTATTAAAGCTACAATATATTTACATAATTTTTATAAAAAATATTTATTTATGAAAATATCCTTTCTAGTATACCAGACAACTTTTTGACATATAGGCATGGCACCCTTTCATCTGAGCTTTTAGGCACAGTAATCTTACATTGCTCACTGTCGTTAAAGCTATTTGCATAAACATGTTATAAATTACAAGTAGGATTAAGCATATGACAATTTGGGACCGAGGCATAGCAATTTTTGTTGTTGATTAAGCAGATAAACACTTCTAAATCTTCTTATTGATCTTTCTTCATCTTTTGTTTTTTTCTCTCTAAAATCATGGCTCTAACCAATGACCCCAACATTAATAAATAACATAAATTTGTGTATTCAAAATATTCCATCAGAAAAAAACAATTCATAGCAATACCAATCACAAATTCATAACTAATAAGCTGTTCAAGTAGTAGCTAAACAATAGCCTTTATGAACATAGAACCGCCAAGGCGGGATTCAAGT
>NW_025835192.1:0-1322 GCF_002878395.1 Capsicum annuum
CTTTATGGCTTTTGGTCTTCACAATCCAAAAATTCAAAAAGATTTTTCTTACGTTTTGCATTTGTCTTCTCAAAATACCGTAAAAGCAAAAAAAAAAGTTTTGTTTGCCTCTTCTACTATTTTGTCAAAAACAAAAATACCAAAAAAAAATTTTCTTCATAATTGGTGGTGTCAGTCTTAGTTAAAGTGTCTAGCTGAAAATCCAAAAGTTTTATTCGTGCGTTTCTGGTTGTGTCTCTTAAGTTGGGGTCAATTTATTAGTTAATCTTTAATTGTCCAATCTGGATGAACTACGCATACCTGATTCCTTTTCCTTGGGTTGGGATACGTAGGCAACCCTCGGTGGGTCCGGTAATTCTCTGTGTTGGCCTTTGTCTTAGTATTAGCCTAGGTCTCTCGTCCCGTACTCTAGAGTTGTTTTCCAAGTAGACTGATTTTGCTCAGTACTTCTGTTCGGCAAATTGGAGTCATGAATGTGGTCTGTCCCATCGACATATGTTTGCGTCAAAAATTCCAAGGGTTAGGAATCTTCTACTCCTGTCGAATTTTTGAGATAACGTCTTGTGTGTTATTATAGGATGGATTTGTCCACCAAGTCTAGAGTTCTAATGGTTGTCAAGGTGCCCAAAAAGTTAATCAAATAGTGGAAAATGTTTAACTATGTTGATCAGCAGAAATTGGTTAAAATATTAGGTGATCTTACGGAACTTCTGCATGTTATCCCTCATCCAGATTTAATAGAGGCTTTGTTGACCTTTTAGGATCCGAGTAGTTTGGTATTCAGGTTTGGAGAATGTGAAATGACTCCTACTTTGGTAGAAATATCCGGTTTGTTGCATTTGCCCTATATCGAGAAAGATATGATCAGAGCACGAAATCATATTAGCGTGAGATTTTTGCAGTCTTGTGGTTTAAAAAGTAAGGGTATCCATTTGGGTTGTTTAAGTGATTCGTGGGTTTCCCTAGATTTTTTGTTCGCTAGATTCGGGCCCTCGGAAGGTTTTGATTGCTTTTGGGATGAATTTCATGTGACTAAGGAGAAGTGGAAGAGAAAGCGTCTTGAAGTCTTCACCCTCGCTTTATTAGGTATTTTAGTGTTTCCACTAGAAGAAAGACGTATTAATACCCGTTTGCAATCTGTGGTGATAACCCTATTTCATAAGGATCAAAACGACAAGGGCATTAATCAAAAGGGCAGGTTCACTCTCATACCCATGATCTTAACAGAAATATATAAGGCTTTAACCGAAGTGAAGGGGGGAAGGAGATTTTTTGAGGGCAGTAACCTGATATTGCAGTTATGGATAATGGAGCATTTACAT
>NW_025835193.1:0-2899 GCF_002878395.1 Capsicum annuum
AGTAATAGTAAACACAATAGTCTAGCATTTATAGTAAATAAACATAGAGAACAAAAAAGAGGAAAAAGTAGAATGGTTATTGATTATAGAAATCTAAATGCAAAAACTATGACATATAATTACCAATACCAAATAAGATATTAAAAATAAGACAAATACAAGGATATAATTACTTTAGTAAATTTGATTGTAAATCAGGATTTTACCATTTAAAGTTAGAAGAAGAATCTAAGGAATTAACCGTATTTACGGTACCCCAAGGATTTTATGAATGGAATGTACTACCATTTGGATATAAAAATGCACCAGGTAGATATCAACATTTTATGGATAGTTATTTTAAAATCTAATTGCATAGTATATATAGATGATATACTATTATATACAAAAACGAAAGAAGAACATTTAAAATTATTAGAACAATTTATGGATATAATAGAAAAATTAGGAATAAGTTTAAGTGAAAAGAAAGCTGAAATTATGAAAAACCAGATAAAATTTTTAGGAATACAAATAGATAAAAGTGGAGCAAAAATGCAACAAGATATAGTACAAAAAATAATAAATTCAAAAGAAGAATTAGATACAAAAAAAGAAATTACAATCATTTTTGGGATTAGTAAACCAAGTAAGGGAATATATACCAAAATTAGCAGAAAATCTAAAGTCTTTACTGAAAAAATTAAAAAAGGATGTAGAATATAATTATAACGAAGAAGATAAAAAACAAGTCCAGAAAATAAAAACACTTTGTAAAGAATTACCAAAATTACAATTCTCAAACGAAAATAGAAAATTTATATATATAGTAGAAACAAATGCTAGTGAATGTAGTTATGAATGAATACTTAAATATATGTATGAAAATGAAAAAATAGAACATCACTGTAGATATTATTCAGGAATGTTTAATGAAATAAAAATAAAATGGGAAATAAATAGAAAAGAATTATGTTCATTATATAAATGTTTATTAGCATTTGAGCGATATATTGTACATAGCAAGTTTATTGTATGAACAGATAATACACAGGTACGTTGGTGGCTAACAAAGAAAATACAAAATTCAGTTACAATAAAAGAGATTCGGAGACTAGTATTGAATATATTAAATTTTACATTTATAATTGAAGTAATTAGTACTAACAAAAACGTTATTGCAGATTACATATCAAGACAAAGCTGCACAGACTGATATAATAGAAGATTATGCTTTAGAAAAGATATTCAAAACTCTAACTACGCTTTCAATGAAAGTGGATAGTATGGGTAATGAAATAGAAAAGCTAAAGACTAATGAAGATAAATTGAAGTCTGTAGCTACAAATCAGCTAACTCAGCAGTGTGCAGGGCCATGTCGATCGGAAGATATTAAAATTTCAGAGCTAGAAGGAGACATTGGGACACTTCGTAAAACTCATAACGTTTATCAATCTACAATTGCAGGTATAAGTAAAGGAGTTATTGGACAAAGATACCAGAATATGAACTTAAATAAGACATTTGAAAAACCATTTACACCAAAAATACAAAAAGACCTCTTGAACATACCCCCACAAATTACCACATATCGAGATAGTTTGAACCAAGATAAAAAAGTTTATAACTATACAACCCAAAAATACATAGAAAATATTTACCGAGTACAAACTTTTCTAAACCTTAACCCCAGAGTAACAGATATCAAAAAACCTAACACAAACTATATAACCCAAAGATTAGAAGGTTACAACAAGCTAATTGCACTACCCAAAATCAACCCAAGCTTAATAAAAACCTGTTTTGATTATGAATTATTAAATACCATATACACACAAGATAGAGAAGAACTATCAGCTATGGAAGAATTACAAAAAATATTCAACACCTATAAAAGGGTAACCAAAGGAAATCTATTTTATATAAAGTGTTATACTGCACCAGCAGAGATATTATATGACGAGATAAAACCAGTTACACAAGTTGTAAAAATATGATTAACCAGGGATATGATTATACCAGAAGTTATTGTGCAGCAGCCAGAGATATCTAGAATCGAGATACCTAATTTTTATGCAAACAAACGACTTATTGGACTAGCTATAATTATTCAAGAACTAGCAAATAATTATACCAATAGAAATCGAATATGGAGCTATTATTTAAGAGACCATCAGATGATTTATTTAAATTCAAAAGAACTACGGCAAGCAGATATGGAAGATATTAGACAATGGATAATGATATTACTTAACCCAGAAAAACAATCTACTGCAAGGGCAATTAAGAAAGAATTTATTTCAGATGGATTATTGACAAGATATTGTAAGATAATTGGACATAAATATTCAAACCATCAATGTTCAAGATGTAATGGAGAAGATAATATTGTCCCAGATGTACAACTAGGATAAAGATAAGCATGCCAGATGAAAGAAGATAAAAAAGCAGCAGATACGATAGAGACAACAACGAAGGAAAATCAACTACGGATAAACAAAAGAAGACAAAAATTATCAAAGTCATAAAAAATATGAAAAGGACATATGACTTATAATTTTCAGCATGTGAATTATTATAGCTTTTGATTTCTTTTACGTAAAGACATTGTATAGTTAGGTTAGGTAGCTTATCTAGGCTTTTTGACTTTTTAGCCAAAAGCATTTATAATTTTGTAGACTTTATTGTAAATTAGGTTAGACAATTGATAAACGTTATGAGTTTTACGGAGTGTCCCAACGTCTCCTTCTAGCTCTAAAATTTTAATATCTTCCGATCGACATGGCTCTGCACACTGCTGAGTTAGCTGATTTGTAAATACAGACTTCAGTTTATCTTCATTAGTCTTTAGCTTTTCTGTTTCATTACTCATGCTGTCCACTTTCATTGAAAGAGTAGTTAGGGTTTTGAATATCTTTTC
>NW_025835194.1:0-1875 GCF_002878395.1 Capsicum annuum
CTTCTTGCTATTTTCAGTTAAATTTGAAAACCATAATTTCACTGAAAATAGCAAGAAGGTATTAAGAACTAATAAACCTACAGAAGGAACATCATCAACAACAACTAAATTAACACCTATAGAATTATTAAAAAAATATGAAACAGCTATAAATAATGAATTTGGTAGTATGACAACAATAGAAGAAGAACAGGATGAAGAAAAAGATACAAATAAAAATTTAATGTTAAAATTAGCAATATATAATATGTGTTATATAGATGAATATACTTGCGCATTTAAAGAATATTATTATAAAGGAGCATCTAATATAGAAGAAAGTAAAGAAATAACAAAATTATATTTTAATAAATTACCCGAACCATTTAGTTCAAATATAATAAAGAGTTGGGAAGAAGCAAAAATAGTAGATACTCTAGGAGCAAGAATAAAATTTTTACAACAACGGATATAAACTTATGTGAAAAATATAGAGAAGAATTAAAAATGGAAAAAACATTGATAAGAAATTTAGCATGTTGCAAAAATAAAATAGCACCCGAATTTGGATGTGAAGAAAGGTATTATAAGAAAAGAAAAAGACATAAGAAATATAAAAAATCAAAATATAAATACAAGAAACCAAGAAAAAGATATTATGTAAAAAATTATAAATACAAAAGACCATATAGAAAAAAGTAATCTATAAAAGAATGTACTTGTTATAATTGTGGAAAATTAGGACATTTAGCTAGAGATTGTAAATTACCTAAAGACCCAAAAAATAAACAAATATCAGAAATAAAAATAGAAAATACAGAATATATGCAGATAGATTATATAGATTATGAAATAGAAAGTGAGGATAGTATATATGAAATTTCAGAAAATGAAACAGATAATGAAATAGATAGTGATTTATAGATGAATCAAATGACTGAAGAAATAAAAATAACAACAATGGAAGAATATTTAAATGATGAAGGAACAGAACAAAAAGTAATATTTGACAGTAACATATTTGATGAAATAAAAGGAAAAGAATTAGACTTAAGTGTAGAAAAAATATTTAAAATACCAACAATAAGAAATCTATTTACTAAGAAAAAAGAAGAATATTATGTAGTATGCCAAAAGAAACATGTAATAGACTGTAGATATGCAAAAGGTAAAGCTAGTATACCACTAGTAACAAAAAGAATAATTAATAAAGATATAAATAATATAAAAAGTAGAGACCCAATAAAATATGTACACCTTGAAGGTACAGAGATATTAATAAATGCATGTTTTAGAGAAGGAATAGATACACCAATAGAATTATATTTAGCAGGTGATAGAATTATAAAACTTGTAGAAAAAAGCATAATAACTGCCATAAAAGGAAATTTAATATACCAAAAATTTAAATTTATAATAAGTGCAAATTATTCAGTAGCGGTAACAGATAAAAATATAGATAAATCATTAGTATTATATTGGAAAATATCAAAAATAAAATTAACCCCAGGAAGTAAAATATTTACAGCAAGATGCAAAAATTTATATGTATGAACAACAAAACATAAAATAACAGGAAAAAATAAGATTAAAAAAATACGAATAGAAAGTCCATTCGAACAAATTGTAAAAACAATAGATTATAATGATTATAGTTATAGAGACAGATATAGAAGAAAATTTAGAAATAATAAATGATAGAATAAGTACAACGAAAAGAATAGCTGATGAAAAACCAGAATCATCAAGCTCATCAAAAAGAACAAGTTATGAAATAAATTCAACAAATAATTTAAACCAATATTACATAACAGGAAATGTAAATGAAAAAGAATATTTAATACTCTTAAATACAGGACAAGAAGAAAATTATATACCAAAATATCTAGTAAAAAA
>NW_025835195.1:0-1079 GCF_002878395.1 Capsicum annuum
GCCTTACTTATGATATTGTGAATTTTGGACTCAAATCTTGTTATCAAGTCATGTCATATGTGTTAGTTTCTTCCTATCAAGTCCTGGGAGTACTTGTACCCAAAAACTATAGTTGTGTGCCTAGAGTCATGTCATGTTTCATGATATCCGAACTCAAGCTATGATTTTATAGACTTCAGTCAGTCATGTGACTTAGGAATACCTCATGATCTTAGTCAGTTGTCAGATATCAGTAACATTTCGCCAGTCAATGGAATTCAGTAAGATTAAGACATGCACAGTCAGTTATTCATGTCCTGTCCCTCTATATGGGGGTAGAGGTTAGCACCAAGTGAACCCAAGGATGGGAACTCACCCACCAGTTCAGGGTGTGATTCTTAGTAGTCATCCTTGTGTTCCAGAACTACGTAGCCAGTGTAGGTTGAGACATCTTAACCCATCAAATTAGGGTTGATAAGGTGGCTTAACCCATCAGTTTAGGGTTCCCACCGTTCTCATTGAGTACTAACCAGATAAGGGTCACTCACAAGCTATCCTTACCTGTGGCATGGTATTGACAGCCCCCCAGTTGAGATTGAGATTGGACTCTAGCTTATCCATAACGGCATACATGGGGCATGTCGGTTAAACACTACTTCCCATAGTTTCAGTATCAGTCTTAATAAAAGAACTCAGGGCGTTATTCAGAGTTTAGTATATACAGGACTGTCAGATATAGTTGTCCATGTTATAAATTTCAGTATCAGTCATGATTGTTAGCAGTAAACCATGTATTAGCTTATAGGTCATGCTATCACATATTCACGGTCCCAGTTTCTATATATGTCTGTTTGCACTCCCACATTTATATTAGTCAATCAGTGTTGTTCATCCATGAAACCCTTTATATTCATCCTACATTCCTCGTATACTCTGTACTCCAATTTTACTGACGCATTTGTGCTATGCTTCTTTCTTTTCATATTACACTATAGGTTTTGAGACATGAGCTCCAGCCTAGTAGTAGCAGTAGCATTCCAGTCGCAGAGACATAGTGAGTCCTTATTGATTCAAGAACAATATGATTTGATACATTTATT
>NW_025835196.1:0-2133 GCF_002878395.1 Capsicum annuum
ACATCAAGGCCACAATTCAACACTATATATAACCACAATGTCTTCATAAACTATTTATCAATCAATCACTTTAATAGGCCAATACATTAATTTCAACTATAATTCTAATGAAGTTATGGTTATCAAGATCTTTATCAAACCATTCATTTTCATTCTTACACCAAGTTTTAGATCAAACACAATTTAATTTTATGCTTAGGGACTCAAACCGCTTTATAACCAAACCAACCACCAAGGTTACTAATTAACTTATTAAAGGTTCAACAAGGCCTTTAAAAGGGCATTTACCAATAATTATTACTCATTAAGACATTACCTTAGTTCAAATCAACATTAACATGTTACTAGTTATTTCTAGTAGACATTTTCACAAACATCTTGACAGCATACCTTTTCCATGACCAAAACCATAGTTAAAACCATCAATATTAGGTTACCCATTAACCATTTGTTAAAATGCAATAAATAAGTACCCAAATATTCCAATCATCACCAAAAACATCTATATATACAAGTTTAAACAAGAGTAAACATTACCCATTAATAAACACCAAAACACTCAGCAATTATTTCAAACACCAAAACCCTCAGCAATTATTTTAAAAATCACCATTAAAGATTAATAAACAATGTTTAAATAACATGATATATGAGAAATTAAAAAAAGGAAAGAGTCACATTACTTTTACAAGATGGTTCACAAAAAGATTTTTGACCCCTTTACCTTTAGATGAACACTCTTGAAACCCTAGACTTCAATCTTGTTAAAGAATTTGAAAGAGGACTTAGGAGTGTTTTTGATGAGTTTTGATCTTCCAAAATATGTTATGAGAGGCTACAACATGTTATATAGTGAGGGGGATTAAGGGTTTTGAGCTGGGAAATATCGATAAAGTCCTCAGCTTAAAAGTTGAAAATGCACTCCAAGAAGGGTTTGTCTCCGATATATCAATCATACCCTAGGGTACGAGTGGTACCCTAACTCATACCCTAGGCCTCACAATAGAACCCTAAATTGTCAAAGATACGGCTCCATATGTATGACTCGTACCCTAGAGTACAAGTGTACCCTACAACCTGTACCCAAGTCATAATGCTTTGGCCAAGACTTTAATCATCATATCACTAGGCAATATATGACCCGTACCTTCACATATGACTTGGGAGAGGCTAAATCGTACCTTTGACAAAATGTACCCAACAAACACTAATTCATATATAAGAGAGAGAACCTTAGGTCATATCCTAGGTTACTGTAACACACCGTATTCAAGTACGTGTATTGGCATATTCAAGTACGTGTATTGGTCTTATTTATATGGAATTAATTTTTTTATTTTATTTATACCAGAATTTGCCCATCGATGGTTCCATGTGAAGGTTATTGAATAAGCTTTCCAATGATATAAAGATTTCCAAAAACGGATAGGTTTCGGATATAATCGAGTACGTTCGAAACTATAAAACGGTGGTCGGAATATTTGGGAATAGTAAATGTGTAGGAAAATTTCCTGCACACAAACTACTGAGGCCAGCCAAATTTTTGGGTCAACTTTGAACAATCATAACTCCCTTAATATAATGAACTGGGAGAGCTGCAACCTATGAAAATAAAGATATTTCAGTATTTTTTCCAATGCAATTGGTTTCATCCAAATCCAACGTTTGAGTAAAGAGTTATACTCGTTTTACTTCATCCTATCAAAATAGATTTTTAAGGTCAACTCCAAACGACCATAATTTCTTGTACAGGACAAACTGGGTGGCCTACTTTATATGAAATGAAAGCCCTTTGAATTATCCTTCCAACTATACCAATTTCACCATAACCCAATATCGGAGCCAAGAGTTATGGTCGATCTACTTTAGCTTATCAAAATAGTCCACCAAAGGATAGATTTGACATTATTTAAATTTTAAAGACATTTTGGTCATTTCCTATTATATTATGGACGGAAATATGTGTATATATACATGTATATGAGTTCAAAAACTCATTTTCATCATCAATCATTGAGAAAGAACAAACCCTAGCCAAATTTGACCTTTAAATTACTTTTGATTCAACCGTAGAAATTCCAAAGTAATCCGATAACTGTGTTTATCATCTCGAGAGCTTCGAACAACACCTAT
>NW_025835197.1:0-2999 GCF_002878395.1 Capsicum annuum
ACTATGAGTTGTACGAGGAAAACCAGTCACAAAATCCATAGTGACCCATTCTCACTTCCACTCGGGAATGGGTAACCTCTGAAGCAATCCACCAGGCCTTATATGCTTGGCCTTCACCTGCTGAAACTTAGTCAGTGAGCCACAAAATCTGCTATATCTCGCCTCATACCACTCCACCAGTAGTGCTACTTCAAATCATGATACATCTTAGTCACACCTGGATATATAGAATATCTAGAACAATGGGCCTCATCCAAGATCATCTAATCCAATCACCACTCTCGGCACACAAACTCAACCCTTAATCCTCAAAACTCCATCTGAATCAAGTAATTCTTCCTTAACCTCCCTACTCAACATCTTATCTCGAATTAACCTCAATCCAACATCTTCAAACTGATAAGCTTGAATCTGCTCTATCAAAGAAGATCTAGCCTCCATAAATGCCAAAACACACCCCGGTATTGAAATATCAAGCCTAACCATCAGGTTAGCCAAAGATTGAACCTCAAAGGCCAACGGCCTCTCCTGAGTCAAAAGATTCACCAAGTTACCCATGCTAGTCGAGTTCCGACTCAAGTCATTGTTGACACCCAATTTTGGCTCTCCAAACTTAAAATTAACGTATTTAGGCCCCCTGATCGTTAAATGGCACAATATGTAATTTTCACATATTTTTTACAATTGTTAATAAATTATTGATAATCATCTTTATTTTAGGATTTTTACTCATTTATTGTTATATTTTAATTTTACATGATTTATTGATAATTACCTTTAATTTCATAAATTTTAGAATTGTCGTTAGTTTATTATTATTTTAATATTCTTGCACAGTCCTCTGCATACGTATACAACATAACACTATAATTCTTTATAGCGTAGTATAATTTTAATCATTTATAACATAATATATTTTTTCAAGACAATTATATATTTTATTTGTTGTTTATATTTTTCTGTAATTATACATTGACATTCATATTTTTGTATAATATGACTTGCAAATGTGAGTCGATTTATTTATTTTAATACACAGAATAATAAATTAGTCAAGTTGAAGTCTTATCACTTTTTAATGTTTTGACTTTATTTCACCCACTATCCCTACTTTAAGGGACTTGTTGGGAAAAAGTAGATATGAATATTATTTTTTATTATTTTTCCTTTTTTAAATACTCCACACACACAATAAACACACAAAGCACACACCACAAACATTCACAGCCTTAATTTCGTAAATTTTAGGATTTTTATCAGTTTATTATTATTTTAATAATTTTTCACAGTCATTTACAAACGTACACAGCATATCACTGCAATTTTTTACCATACAATTTTAATTATTTATAGCATAATATATTTTTTTCAGATAATTATATTTTTTTATTTTTTATTTATATTTCTATTTTTTTTATTTTTGTATTTATATATCGGCATTCATTATTTTATATGTTATTTAATACGACCTGCAAAAGCTGAGTCGAATCAGTTATTTCAATACACAGTACAATAATAATTCGGTGTCTTGTCACATTAACACAAATAATATTAATTTAATTTTCTCTTCCTATTTCCTCCACATTTTTTACTTTCCCACATCTACTTTCCAAAATCTAAGGGATATGCTTGAAAAATGTAGATTTGATGAATTACTTTTTCCATTTAAATTTTCTAACACACATTCACAATACACATACAAAAACATAGATTTTACTCCCACATATTTTCTTCCATTTTTCTTCTCTCTCTAAAACCCACAAACTCCATGGATGCTAGACAATTTGCTATATTTAGATGCTAATTTTTTATGCCCTTTGCTTTTCTATTTTATTATTGTTTTTCGATGCTAGCTACTATATTCAAGTTGCATTTCTTTTATTATTACTTTACTTCTGGAGTGACTTAGCATAATCTTATGATTTTTCTTGGGTGAGCTATTACTATTTTGCTGGACTGCTTAGGACAACTTTGTCCTTTATATTTAATTCAACAGATAAGAAACATGATTCTACACTAAACATGACCAATGAAATTATCTCTCCGTCTGGATATTTGAGGTCACCCCATTATGAAAAGACGGACTTTATTTCATAAAGTTATTATTTATATTAAAGGCTGACACTTGGCCGATGAAGAAATTCTCCATCAATTTTCGAGGCCTGCATAAATAAAAAACGGATATTGCGTATATAAATACGTAATGAAATAAATAAATTTGGGCAATGACGAAATTTTTATAACAACACAAATGATTTTATGATTCGTATCTTGGCAAGACGATTTAGGACGGTCAATAAATTGAGCAACCACTTCGTAGCCATGACGTACCTAAAATCTGATTTGAGCCCACACTTTTTAACAAAAATTATATCGTTCTATACATATATACAACAACAACAAACCCAGTGTATTCCCACTTAGTAGGGTCTGGGGGGGGGGGGGGTAAAATGTACGCAGTCCATACCTCTACCTCTGATGAAGTCCATACCTATACATATATACTTTCTCAATTTATTGATTATTTATTTATTTCTAACATTTTTATCACGAGTGTTTGTACAGGTTATCGAGAATATTTATTGGGAAAAACATTCAAAGAAGACTTTAAATTGTGTATTTATATTTTTTATATTCTTACTTTTGTACAAATGATAATTATAGTGAAATCTTTATTTTTGAGGCATTGGGTGGGGATAGTCTTTATTTATGCAAATCCACGTCACCCGTTTAGGCAAATTTAGGACGTTAATATTTATATTAAACTAATTTAGATATTTAATCAATTAATTCATACTTATATATTAAAAAATATTGCGTAATCTTTTTCTTTAAAACAAAATTTTATTTATTCAATGTTTGTTTTCTTTCCATACACATTTTTATCTACTTTCGATCATCTTCACACATTTTTTTAATTCAAGTAATTTGTACATTCTCTATATGCAAATAGTTTATATTATTTTAATGCATATTTTAGATTTGTATTTATAAACATT
>NW_025835198.1:0-1312 GCF_002878395.1 Capsicum annuum
CACCCACTAGTTTAGGACTGAGATCCTTAGAAGCAATCCCTAAGTTCTAGAACTACGTAGCCAATGTATGTATGAGATGTCACCCATTAGATAGGACTGACATACTCAGCGGTCACCCGTCAGAACATTTATATGTGTAGGACTGATCCCAGGAGTCACCCGCTAGATTAGAACTGACTCCACAATAGATGTCTTTACTGGTGGTGTGGTACTAACACCCTTCCATTCAGGGCAGGGATTGGACCCCAGTCAGCTTAGCTTGGGGCATGTAGGTTAGATGAACTCATCCCACAGTTTCAGTTACAGATTCAGGACCGTCAGACATAGTTAACTTAGCTAAGTAGTACAGAATTAGTACTGTTAGATACAGTTAATGCTTATCATTGTAAATAGAATTCAAGGTCACCCATTAGCTTGGACTGATCTCAACTATGATTAATCATTATCATAATCATTAGATTTAAAGATCACCCACTAGATAGGACTGATCTCAGACTAAGTCAAATTAGCCTTATTATCAGTGTACTCATGATCACCCGCTAGTTAGGACTGATCTCGAATTTAGTTACTCTAAGTAGAGCAGAAATCAGATAGTTCTATCAGAACTTAGACTGTTAGATACATTTGATCAGTATTAGTTACGTTGGTTAGGCCGATCATCATAGTTATATCAGTTATATCAGTTTTTGGAACTCATGTATCAGTCATATATATTATCAGAATTAATGATATCAGTATTCAGCTTTAGGACTGTCAGACACTGCCAACCAGACCAGTTCTTCATAATTCAAACTCTCAGGAATAGTTGTTCATCTATTCAGTATCTCAATATTAGTACACTCATGGTTTCAATATTCAGGCTCAGTCGTCAGTATCTCCACGAGTTCAGTTACAGTTATGTATGTATGTATTCACATATTCATATTAGTCAGCATTGTTCATGCATATAACCCTTACATTTATCCTACCTTACTCGTATACTCAGTACATTTAATGTACTGACGCATTTGCGCTATGATGCTTTCTCTTATATTATACCTTAGGTTCAATGGCACGAGCTCCAGACCTGCAGTAGCATTCCAGTGTTCAGAGTTTGCAGTAAGTCCTTTTTAACCTAGGGACTTAGTATCAGTTTGCAGTAGCATTCTAGTATCAGTCTAGCTAATTAGTATCAGTTCAGTTATTCAATTCAACCTAGTTATTTAGTTTAGTGTCTTTTAGATGGGAGTAGGATTCAGCACCGAGTGAGCCTAGGGATGGGGACTCACCCACTAGTTTAGGACTGAGATCCTTAGAAGCAATCCCTAAGTTC
>NW_025835199.1:0-1513 GCF_002878395.1 Capsicum annuum
TTATTTCTTTATTTATTCATTTGGGCCACGAAGCCAAAGTTGTGCTTTATATAGGTAGAGCGATACTAGGACAGGTGAAATGGGTCAAAATCCCAATTAGACTAGGACAGGTCTTATTGATTTGGGCCCAGTGGCCTAAATCCCTTACTTTCTCCCCTTCCCCTTTTTCTTTACGTTTCTTTACCTTATGTGTTTTGGTGAACCTAGTTAAATCCTTAGTAAAGTCGATAAAAAGTTAGTTCTGCATAAACACCAAAATCTTTTTCTAAAATTGCCTTCTTTTCAAAACTAAACCTTTTTCCAAAGTTAGTCAAAGGCGATTTCCAAACAGTCCGGATAACTGCAAGTTAGCGGACGTTTTAGGTGCCTAACACCTTCCTAAACATTAATAAGAACCGCTTACTCAGAATCTCTTAACTTAAACAATTTTTCTTTTTTGGATCGTTTGAAGTAACTCTATAAAGGTTTCTAAATTCCTTTCCAAAATTAAGTGGCGACTCTCTTTCAAAAGTTAAAATTTCTGCAAAACGCGCTTCAGCCATAATTCTCTGCCTCAAATCATTAACATTCGGAACACAGAGTCTACCTTGCAATCTCAAAATACCATCTCCCCCTTGGGAGAAAACCTCTACCTTATGGTCCTTAACTGACTCCTTCAGTCTGACCAAGTAGGATCCCTGTCCTGCTTCTTCTTTACCTCCAAGACCAAAGAGGACTCGAAACTACTCTAAACTAACATACTCCTTTCTGCGGAATCAAGAAATCTAACACCCAACCTAGACAAATGATGCACATCACGAGCCAATTCTTTCTTATCATTCTCTATATGAGCTATACTAACCATAGACAACCTGCTAAGAGCATCTTCCACAACATTGGCCTTGCTACGGTGATATATCACACTCATATCGTAGTCTTTTAGAAAATCTAACCATCTTCTTTGTCTAAGGTTCAAATACCTCTGAGTAAACACACACTGCAGGCTTTTGTGATCAGTAAACACATCAACATGAACACCATACAAATAATATCTCCAGATTTTCAAAGGAAAAACTACAGCTGCTAATTCAAGATCATGGGTTGGGTAATTCTTCTCATGATGCTTCAACTGTCTAAGGCATAAGCTATAACTTTACCCTTATGCATCAACACACAACCCAGACCAACTCTAGAAGCATCACAGTACACCACAAGACCATCAGTACCATCGGGTAAAGCTAACACTGGGGCTGAAGTGAGTCGAGTCTTCAACTCTTGAAATCTCTTCTCACAGGCATCTGTCCACTGGAACTTAACTTTCTTTTGGGTCAATCGGGTCATGGGGGACACGATTGAAGAGAAGCCCTCAACAAAATGACGGTAGTAACCAGCTAAACCCAAGAAACTCCTAATATCAGACGGGGAGGTAAGTCTAGGCCAATTCTTCATAGCTTCTGTCTTTTGAGGATCAACTCTTATACCTTCAGAAGAAATAATATGACTCAGGAAAGCAACTGACCTTAACCAAAATTCA
>NW_025835200.1:0-1571 GCF_002878395.1 Capsicum annuum
AATGCAGAACCACATCTCATGACGCATCTTATCCCTCTTGATGTGTCTCAACAACAAATAATGGACCAACTGCCCATTGAACTTGAGATGTTCCAGCAAATTTCTCAGGTGTCCAAAACAGGACCGTTTGAATCTTTTCTTCAACTCCTGGTCGACTAGAACTTGCTTAAATTCTCGATAAGTAGCCATTCTTGATCTGACCGATATCTTCGTCGGGAAAGATCCAACCTCGTCTATTATCGTTCGAAGGTCATACCGCTCCATGGAAATAAACATTGACAAACTTGGCACAAACAAGGGATCATTGTCCCCATCATCACTGTTTCTCCCACTTCCCTCACTCTCTTCACTGTCACAACTAACACTGCGCTCGGGAAGGACATCTTCACTAGACTCAGTGTAGTCGCTTATTTCCTTTAAATCTGGATCAGATTCGGACACTTCCTCATCAATTTTATTTCTTTTTGAGACATTTTCAGCTTCCTGGTCTTTTCTTTTTCTACTGCTACTGGCTTTGCCTTTAGGATGGATGGTTTTTTTTTACCCATTTTCAACACAATCTACACCTGTAGAACAAATCTCCCATTTTCAGGTCATATACCACAAGTTTATCAATAGAAATAAGTCAATGGTCAAATGAAACCCCCTTAAAAAAATAAAGAAATACCCCACCAAAATCCAACATGGAGTATCAAAATCAAACTAGTGCACCTAATCAAACTAATTAGCTATTAATCTTTCAATTTCACTATTGCAGCCATCATATTTTAAAATAATTTCATATGTCTAAAAATTTATTTAATTCTAGGGCATTCTGATTTCATAGACCATGGGTCGATTTCATAGACCATTGGTCTACGGATAGAAACAGGCGACTGTTTAAATCAAATTGCCAAAATAACTCTTCAAATAACGATTATCCCACCATTCCACCATCAAATAATTTACTCCAAACATCAATAACTGTGAACCAAAATCCAACATGCAATATCGAAACACGACAATTGCTAAAAATCAAACCACTACACCTAATCAAACTAATTAGATATTAATCTTTCAATTTCCACTATTTAGGCAACCATTTTTTAAAAGAATTTCATACATCTAAAAATTTATTTCAATCTAAGGCATTCTGATTTTATAGACCACGGGTCGATTTCATAGACCATGGGTCTACGGACAGAAACAACTTACTGTTCGAATCAAATTGCCAAAATAACTCTTCAAATAATGATTATCTCACCATTCAACACTTCTTTGCTAAAAAAATGGAACTAAACCAAAACTCCTTAATCAACCAAATTAAAAAAAAAAATTCTACATCACTACGAATCGATTAGCAAAGAAACCTGTTTAAATGGATCTACAAATGAACAAAACTTGATTTTAACTAACCTTTTGAAACAAAATCGACCTCTTAGCAGCTGCAAAAGAAGGAAAAACAAAAATGGTATTTGGGGAGAACTGTTCTTCAAGCGGAAGTTGGAGAAAATTTAAGAGGAGAGAGAAGATATTTTTTTTTTATATTTGAAGAAGTTGATGGGTATTTGTGTATTATGTTAAATTTATAG
>NW_025835201.1:0-1066 GCF_002878395.1 Capsicum annuum
GTAGTTTTTAATACTTTTTAACTATGGGCTTTATGAATTCATACATGTATCGTGCTTACAGAGAATCGTATTGTATTTAATAACATAATCCTAGTGTTTCTCAACCATCAAGGACTAATTCACTTTAGTTCTCTCGAATCAAAAGTGTTTACCAAAAAAACAATATGAAATCTCCAAGTAGTTAATCTTGCTAAGGCATTAACTTATGAAATAGGGGTTGGTAATCCTATTTTCTTGTCACTACTCTCTTTTCTGAACATCAACCTTTCTTTCGAACAAGTTGCGTTTGAAGGCATATCCTCTATGTTTACAACCACGAGAATTCAAGATAAGCGAAGAGAGAATGATATAAACAAATCAATGCATAATGAATTCAAAACCTAAAGTGATAGATTGTATGCTACAAGTCTAACCCTAACTAATAAACTTAGCTACTCATGAATAAAACGAAAATCACAATAGAAATATTCATCATACCAAAAACTACAAGATGATCTTGGTGTGCGAATTGTAAGAACAAGAGAAAAATATTTTTCTCTCTCTCCAAGCTAAGCCACCACTCTCCCTCTTCAAAAACTAATGCATAATAATCCAATAATGAATAAAAATTCAGCATTAAGCCTTTTAATAATCTTTTCTCTCATAATTGCCTTCTAAGTCCCTGAACAAATTATAAATAACAAACTAGTCTTGGACATAGTTTTTAGGCGCCACATTTGGTCCAAACTGCTACTCTCTCTTGTGTCATATGTCATCCGCATTCCATAGTCCCATTATGTCTTCATCTACCTCATTAATGCCTAAAATCATGCTAATCATATCGGTTAGATCAATTACATAGAAGTAGAGTAAAAACATAAGAAACTAGGAATTTTGTTCTCTAAACTTAGCTAAAACATGGATAAGTTATGGTGCTTAGGCGTATAAATACACCTAAGATCGCGTACAAATACATTCTAATAGTTTGGATAACCTAATAGCCTCCCAAGCAATAAAATCTAGATGTATGAACTCAGCCTCCCAAACCTATCAACTCTGATCTTAAATAGAAGATGGACTTATGGCC
>NW_025835202.1:0-1294 GCF_002878395.1 Capsicum annuum
TAAACTGATGAATCCTTTGCCAAAGGAAGTGTTGATGAAGAAATCATGGGATTTTAAAGGTCAAAACAAGGGAATGATCCTTCCAAAAAATGATACTGCTTACGCAAGCAGCTCGCACGCTTTTGCACACATCGAATATTTGCTGACCAGCCCAGAAATGGCTGAGCCAATGACTTTTTTGTGCGACAATATTGTGGCAAACCTTTAAGAGGTCTGGGCTTATGGGGTAATAACTGGACACTTGGAGCCTGTGTATATAGAAGAGCCTGTGAAAAAAAAATTAATTTCAAGTCACCCTTCACTTTATTACATGTATATATAGTGGCAGTAATTTTTATCTGATGAAAGTTGAGTTTTTTATAATGCAATAGATTGTCAATCTGTTGTAAAATATATTGAATCTGTTCTGGCAGATAGTTTATCTGTTGTAATAGGTTGGTCATCTGTTGCATTGTGCCGATGTTATTTCTATCTAATCTAAGTCTAATCTGTTGTAACAGTGGAAAGACCTATTTGATAATTTCTAACAGATGACCTAAATTGTACAACATATGCCTAAATCTTTTTGATATTTTCCAACAATTACACTTGAATATCCATGCGCTCGATAACACCAAACCAGTAGAAAATACACACACCACCATGAAAATTTTAGCAATTAGGCTTGAATATCTGTGTACCCAATAACACCAAACCAGTAGCAATAACGGCAACAATGTAGTATCTTCTTTCTCAATTTTGTTTCTCTTCAGAAGCCTTAACTTTGTTTAACAAACCCCAGATTACACGATTTGCTTGTGAAGGGTGTCGTTCTTCATACAATTTAAAGTAATCACATCCACCCAATTTCTATAAAAACAAGAACACAATTACAAAATAATTACAAGTCAATAATTAATCAACTAATTAAATAAAAAAATATTATCTTTGAAATCTTACAAGTAAAAAACCTATGACCTGAATTTTATTGAGTCCAAGAAATCTTTAACAGAGCTTCATGACTGTATTTATAATATCAAAAATCTTTATCATAAAAAATAGTGGAAGATGCGCTCGACATTGTCAAGCTCAGTTGGAAAAAATAAAAAAAGATGAAGAAAAAAAGACCAAATGCAAGTAATTTAAAGAATTTGGATAGATAAAAGAAGATAAGGATAAAGAAGAAGATTTGGAAATTTAGAGTTAAATTTTTGGAGGAATGTGAATATATAAGACAATGGGGGGAATGACCGTTGGGGGCCAAATGACGGCAAGTCAGCAAAAAGTTCCAAACTGACACATTTGATGTCTTTTT
>NW_025835203.1:0-1532 GCF_002878395.1 Capsicum annuum
AAGATAATTGTCATTAGTATTATTGCAAAATATTGTAGAAGCAAAAAATAAAGCTTTTCATATCATATATATATATAGGATGCACTGCTAAGATTCATCTATTAGATCTATTGAATGGAGGTGGTTTTTTTTTATATTCGTTTGAACTAACTATTTACACGGAGAGGAAAAAGAAAGAATAGAAACATAATTAGAAAAATTATCAATTTCATTCCTACCAAGTTTAGCTCAATCACTGAATGGCTGATTTACAGTACTGGTAACTTTCCTTACAAAATCAAATTTTCAAAAATAATAGCCGTTAATAGTTTGTATCTCTTTATATTTAAATACAATCTCTTTTTTAAGTATATTACAACTATAATCTTTGTTTAGATTTTCTTTTCACAAGCAAAAGATTCACAAAATATTTGTAGATTTTTCTGTCTATTTAGCATAAAAAATTACTATATCTTTGTAAGAAAATGACTTCCAAACGTTGTGCAGCTTGCAAACAATTAAGAAGAAAATGTCCTTCGAATTGCATATTTTTACCATATTTTCCTCCAAATAATCCTCAAAGATTTTCTTATGTTCACAGAATCTATGGTGCTAGCAATGTTGGAAAGATGCTCCAGGTACATATATTAAGTACTATATCATATTACTCCTTCAAGAATCTAACTTATGTCTTGCTCCAAATATTTTAACTAAATTGGCACATGAAAACGAAAGCATTATTTCGTATATTTGTATCACAATCAATCTTCATGATCTCTCTGAGTAAACTATATATTCCAACAACCATTTTATGTAGGTTATTTTATTTTCCAAGCCGCTTCAATGACAAGTAACAAAGAAACAAGAACCATAGAAAGAATTAATATTTAACTTATTTATCCTATCTCTCCTACTTACTAGTTTGACTTATAACCAATGATTTATTCATTTATATAATTTTCGAATATATAAATGACCCCATATGTCAAAGATGTCATAAAAATTTCTAAGTTCCTTGATTAATTTAGTTTTTTGTTTCTATGTGTGTATAAAATTGTAGCAAGTAGGAGAGCATCAACGAGGAGATATAACAGACTCATTGTATTATGAGGCATATTGGAGGATAAAGGATCCAGTTTATGGCGGTGTTGGAATCGTTACTTCTTTACATGAAGAAATTTACCATGTACAATCCCTATTGGCTAAAGTACAAGCTCAAATAGACTTACTCTATCAAAATGGAGTTTATACTTTTGACCCTTAATTAATTGGTTTTACTAGCTAGAACTTGTTATGTAGAAGTTCTTTCTTGTAGCATTGTGTTTATGGAAACATTTTCGGGCATTTAATGAATTCTTTCTCATTTTGTGTTTGAAATTCACTTTGAATCTTGACTAATCTGTATTCTCTCTGCGTACAAACATCTAATTTGAATGACTGTCTTTTGAAAATAATCCCAAATAATCGAATATTTTTTTAATTTTTCTCAATATATAAAAAAGGTTTTTTGATGACGAGTCAAATATTAGACTCTTGAATTTCAATAGATCGTA
>NW_025835204.1:0-5475 GCF_002878395.1 Capsicum annuum
AAAAAAAATATTTTAAAAATATTTATATCACTACAAAAGAAAAACTGAAATTAGCTATGAATTTCCATTACTAGATTTCTCGTAGTTAACATATATTTGTTGATAATTCATCGTTAAGTTATCACTAAATAAAATAAACGACGAATTGTGTTGTTTAGTTATAAATTTTGTCCATTACTAATCATATATATGTGATCTTAAAATTCACCTAATAAGTGGGATTGGGTAAGGAGTAGGAGTAGGGGTTGAGGATATTGAGTTCGAAATCAAGAGGGCGTCATGCGGAAGTTTAAAATTTGCAAATCATAAGATGATAAATGAGATTACAACGAAAAATAAATACCAAAAATATGTTATTAATATGGTTTGATCAAATGACCTACATATTAAAAATAAAATTGAAAAACCTAAAATTTATTGGAAGAAATCTCCCCTAAACAAAGACTATTTAACGACTACATTGTGGATGTTATTACGTTATTGTATGAGAAAAAATGATTTTCTATTTATAGAGTTCCAAAACATTTCCTCTTAGAAAGAGGTTAGCCAGATATGAACAAGTTTTATATTTTTCTTTGGGATAATACCCACGAAAATACCTGAACTTTGATCGAATTGCAAGTTGAGCATACTGAACTTTGCGGGGGTCCTATTACCCCCCAGACTTTTTTTTCGTATTCTAGTGGCATATATCTGTCACTTGGACAATTGCGTATTAGACACGCGCATTGAGTGCATGAAGGCGTTAAAAAACGTTATAAACTCAATTTTTGGCCAAACAACCCCTAAATTTTCTAATTATTCAAAGTTTTTTATTTTTTTATTTTTTCATTCTTTCTCTTCTCTCTTTTCTCTTCTTTCTTTCTTCTCTTCAATAGTGGAGTCTTCAACAATAGTTGCTCCACTGTTGAATTAAAATTGAACACAATTACATCACACACATACACACCCAAATCAATTTGATACTTTGAATAATTTAAAATTCAAATTCAATTTCATATTGAACTCAAATTTGAATTTTCAGTTTTGGAGTTCCATTTTCAGTTTCCAGTATGAACAAATTTGAAGATTGAATTTTCAGTTTCCAGTTTTCATTTTCAGTTTTCAAGTTTCCTATTTTTTCATTTTCAGTTTTCAAATTTGAAGATTCCATTAATGAAAGCTTTCAATTTGAATTTGAAATTTGAGTTAGAATGGACTGGAATCATTTAGAATTTGATTTGTAGGAAGAATTTGAGTTGTGGAATCTTTAATATGGTTATAATGGTGAAAAAATATTGAAAAGTGATAAAATGGAGAAGAAACAATGCATGTACCACACTTTCCGATGTCAAAACTGGGTATAACTTTGCGGGGGACAATTAATTCCACTTTTAAAAAGTTCGGAGAGGGGAATTAATTCCACTTAAAAAAGTATAGGTGTGTAATAGGACCCCCTCAAAGTTCAATATGTTCAACTGAAAATTTGGTTAAAATTTAGGTATTTTCGCGGTATTATCCCTTTTTCTTTCAACAAAAATAAAAGTAATTATGGTTATTTTTATTTTCTTTCTAAGAAAAAGTAAAACTTAATTTTGGTAAGAAAATCAGGACAAAAAACCTAACAGGGGATTTTAGGGGGGGTGCGTGAGAGACAATAAGCTAGAAATATCACCACTTGTGGAGCTTGTTTTAATTTATTTTTTTTAAGAAACTTGATTTTCGAAAGAAAATGAAAGAGAATTTTAATTGTAACTGATAAAGTTAATGTTATGTGACTACTATGTCACAAATATAAGGTTATGTACAATAGGCAGTTGAGATACGACATTATATTTTTCGGAGTAATTCATATGAGAATTTAATATGGCGAAGGCCGAATACATTATCAGGTCCTTCATCTTGGCACCATCTTTCACTTTGGCACCTCAAATGAACGTTGCTCACCTTTGGTACCTCAAATAGCCATAAAGTGTGTCACTTTGGCACGTTTTGCTGAATCATCAAAATAATATTATGTGTGTGTGTTACACGCGCCAATGAGGTGGAAAATGACGAATAAAATGTGGACATTTGTCGTTTCTCTCCAAAATCAAATTTTAAATAACTAATTTTAACTAAAATAAAAAAATGTCAATTAAATATTGACACTTGGCATTTTTAACCCAAATATTATTAAAAAAAGGATTATAATTAATCCACCCCCACCAAAAGTGTCTTTTTCAGCCCACCCCCCCCCTCTTACCCCCCCCCCCATCCCCCCCGCTCCCCCCACCCTAAGTCATCTTCTTCAATGCCCACCACTCACCTCCTCTCCCCACCTACTCCCCATCAACCCCCATAACCAAAATCTTCTCTTTATCATTTACTTTCAAATACACCATCAATTTTTTTCAAAAAAGAAAAACTGTTAAGACTTCATTTCAAACATAATCTGTTAAAAATTTATTAAGATTTCATAATTTGAGAAAATTTTCATAATCGAATGTCAACAATTGGAGGAAATCTATTAAAAATATTCAAAATTTCAAACATACTTTATTAAAATTTTGTTGAGATTTCACAATTGAAGGAAATATCCACAGTCGAATTATCAACAATTGGAGGAAATAGAGGCTAAAATTTTGTTGAGATTGCCTTCATGGGTCATTTTGGATGCAAAAACATGATGTACTATTGAGTAAAATCGAGGCAAAAATCTAGCTAAAATGAGTGGTTGAAAATTATGAATTTATAAAAATTAAAAGAAGAAGGTGATGGCAGATTATTTCTCCACCAATTTTGGCTATTATTAAGGAAGAATCCATGGTTGTATGAGTGATTAATGGATAAAAATGGAGAAAAGTATTTAAGAAGATCAAAAGGAAGAAGAAGAAGAAGAAGGAAATCGAAAAAGGCTCAAAAATACCTCCGAACTATCTGAAATAGCTCAAAAATGTCCCTCGTTAGATTTTTGGCTCAAAAACATCCCTTCATTAAATATTTGGCTAAAAAATACCCCTCTCTCTAACGAAATTCGGAAAGGATCAAAAATATTCTTAAACTATCTGAAATGGCTCAAAAATACCCCTCCCTCCCCTTAACGAAATTCCACCAAACATGCCACCTAAATAAAAAAAACTACGTGACTATGCCACATTACCATCCACATATAAAATGTTAGTGTTTTTTTAAATTATATGACATTTCTTTCTTCTTTATTTTTATTTTTATTTAAAAACATCAGTGAAACGGATAAAATTTACACGACTTTTTCATTTTTAATCAAAGTAGACAAACGGTGGTTACATAATATTTTTTTTGAAAAAATTTAGTAAATGTAACATTGCTATTATCAAATTCTTTTAATCATCTAAAAAATAAGTTTTTTCCTGTTAATAGGTTTAAAAGTGTGAAACCCAACAAAAGAGTCTTATTAAACAGATAGATCCATTAATTATTAGGACAGTATAAAAGTTAAAATTAATATTTACTCATAAAAGTAACAAATTTCAAACTAAACTTCAAATTAGTTACTCAAAAGATGTGTTTGGCTTTGCTAGCTTTTACTAAAAATGCTTATGTTAAAATGATTTAATAAATACCTCCTTTAATCTAAAATTAATGAATCTTTGAATGTGGAACACATATTTAAAAAGTTAATGAATGACATAATTAAATAATAATTTATCAATATTAAGTATCATTTTACTTCTTTTCAAACTTGTTCTAAAAATAATAAGATTATTCATCAAAACTGAATTTAGAAAAATGAATTCACTTCGAATGATTAAACAAGTGTTAAAAGGAATTCATTTATTTTGAAAAAGAATTTGCATGTAGTAAATTCAACTCAATTATTAGTATATCAATATTTGCTAGCTTAAAAGTTAAAATTCGAGCTCATTCTCTGAGTCAACATCATATCAAGAAGATCAAGCTGTCCCTCATCCCAAACGACAATAACGAGATAAAATTTAGAACTTTTAAAACACGAATGAAAAGGTGAAATCTAGATTTTTTGAAACACTAATGAAGTAGTTAGCAAACGATTGGTTTTTTGGGTTTTCCGTTTCACTGCTTTGCAAAAAAATAAAAATAAAAATAAAGAAGAAAGGAATGTCATATAATTAAAAAAATACATAATATTTTACATGTGGATGGTAATATGACATAGTCACGTGGTTTTTTTATCTAGGTGGCATGCTTGATGGAATTTCGTTAAAGGGAGGGATATTTTTGAGCCAAATATTTAACAAAGAGGTATTTTTGAGTCATTTCAGATAGTTCAGGGGTATTTTTGATCCTTTTTCGAATTCCGTTAAAGGGAGGGGTATTTTTGAATCAAATATTTAACGGAGGGGTATTTTTGAACCAAAAATCTAACGAGGGGCATTTTTGAGTTATTTCAGATAGTTCAAAGGTATTTTTGAACCTTTTCCGAAAAAAATAAAAAATTAGTAAAATTTAAGCTGTCCACGCACTCAAAGTGTGTGTCACACACATAATGTGCCAAATCAGTAAAATGTGTCAAAGTAACACATTTTATAGCTATTTAAGATGTCAAAAGTGAGCAACATTCACTTGAATCGCTAAAATAAAAAATAGTGCTAAGTTGAGGAGTTTGGCAATATATTCTGCCTATGTTGAACTATCTTTTTATTTCATACAAAATATATTTTTCAAAGTTTTTTATCAATCAAACATAAAAACAAATTATGTTTGTCCTCCCTCCCAAACAGAGTAGGTGGAGAAACCCAATCAAGAAGCACCAAATCTAAAGCACGCCTGTTCTCGTCTGACTGAATCATTTTAGTGTTTTTGACTTCTTACTAATTTATTTTTTACTTATTTTTTGGTTCAGTCTTCTTGAGAAATTGATTGTGTAATTGAGAGAGACCTCTTTGTAGCTATGTGTTTTATTTTATTTAGCTCATGTTAACTAGTTATTTTTTAAAAATATTTATTAAAAGTTTATTTTATTATTAAATTAATTTTATCAATTATATTTTTTAATTTGATTATTGATATTTTTTATATTTATTTAATGCTAAAAATAGTATTGAGAAAAATGATAAGTTTTTCTTGATTAATTAAAATTGACAAATAAAAAGACAAGAAAGATTTTACAAGAGGAGTATGTAACGACTCATATACTCCCTCTGTTCGCTTTTACCTGATATATCAGTGGCGGAGCCACATTAAATTCAGAAAGTTTATCCGAATCTTCTTCGTCAAAAAATTATACTATTTTTATATGGTTAAAAGTATTTTTATGTATATATAATAGATATTTTTATGAGTTATGAGGATGCCAAGCGTTGGGTTTCAAGTTTGATGAACAAATCGACCCTCAGCCTCAAACTTGTTATGGTTAGATGGTAGTTATATGTAATCCTCAATAAAATGTGAAATTAATAATTTGAAAAATAAAGTAATTTTATCTTGTTGCAACAAACTAACTAAACAGAAAAAAAAAAGCCTAAATTGCTCATGAACTATGTTTTGGTATCAAAA
>NW_025835205.1:0-3120 GCF_002878395.1 Capsicum annuum
TTCCTGTTATGTAATATTGATTTAAATTAATTATTGAACTTGTTTCACAACTTGTTCTTTTTGATGAATTTGATGATTCTGGTTTTTCATAAGCTATTATTTTTGTTGTACTTATTCTATCATTTATTATTTCTAAATCTTCTTCTATGTCTATATTTCTGTAACTATAATCATTATTATCAATTGTTTTTACGAATTGTTCAAAAGGACTTTCTATTTGTATTTTATTAATTTTATTATTTCCCGTTATTTTATGTTTTATTGTTAATACATATAGATTTTTACATCTTGCTGTAAATATTTTTACTTCCTGGGGTTAGTTCTATTCCTGATATTTTCCAATATAATACTAATGATTTATCTATATTTTTATTTGTTATTGCTACTGAATAATTTGCATTTATTATAAATTAAATTTTTTGGTATATTAAATTTCCTTTAATCACTGTTATTATGCTTTTTTCTATAGGTCTTATAATTCTATCATCTGCTAAATATAATTCTATTGGTGTATCTATTCCTTCTCTAAAACATGCTTTTATTAATATCTCTGTACCTCCAAGGTGAGAAAAACAATATATACCAAAAAGTAATAGTAAACATAATAGCCCAGCATTTATAGTAAATAAACATAGTGAACAAAAAAGAGAAAAAAGTAGAATGGTTATTGATTATAGAAATTTAAATGCAAAAACAATGACTTATAATTACCCAATACCAAATAAGCTATTAAAAATAAGATAAATATAAGGATATAACTATTTTAGTAAATTTGATTGTAAATCAGGATTTTACCATTTAAAGTTAGAAGAAGAATCTAAGGAATTAACCGCATTTACGGTACCACAAGGATTTTATGAATGGAATGTACTACCATTTGGATATAAAAATGCACCAGGTAGATATCAACATTTTATGGATAGTTATTTTAAACAATTGCCTAATTGTATAGTATATATAGATGATATACTATTATATACAAAGACCAAAGAAGAACATTTAAAATTATTAGAACAATTTACGGATATAATAGAAAAATTGAGAATAAGTTTAAGTGAAAAGAAAATTGAAATTATGAAAAATTAGATAGAATTTTTAGGAATACAAATAGATAAAAGTGGAGTAAAATGATGCAACATATAATATAAAAAATAATAAATTCAAAAGAAGAATTAGGTACAAAAAAAAAATTACAATCATTTTTAGGATTAGTAAACTAAGTAAGAGAATATATACCAAAATTAGCAGAAAATCTAAAACCCTTACAGAAAAAATAAAAAAAGATATAGAATATAATTATAAAGAAGAAGATAAAAAATAAGTTCAGAAAATAAAAATATTTTGTAAAGAATTACTAAAATTACAATTTTCAGATGAAAATAGAAAATTTAGATATATAGTAAAAGTAGATGCTAGTGAATGTAATTATAGAGAAATACTTAAATATAAATATGAAAAAAAATAAGTTAAAACACCATTATAAATACTATTCAAATATGTTTAATGAAAGAGAAATAAATAAAAAAAATTATAATCATTATATATAAATGTTTATTAGCTTTTGAATCTCTTTTAATATATAACAGTATCAGGAACTCACAAATTAGCTGCAAAAAAATGCAGAGTTGTTTGGACATTGACAACAGTGGATCCAAATCCGGGTCGGATTCGGTCGGGTTCGTAATGGGTCAAAGGGTCCATTTGACCGGAGATACTCGCCGGATCGGAACTGTGAAGTACGTGGGAGCAGTAGAATGGTACGAGGGAAATTGGGTGGGTGTTGATTGGGACAATGGTGATGGAAAGCATGATGGGTCACATAATGGGGTTCGCTATTTCGAAGCTCAAGGTCCAAAAACTGCTTCATTTGTAAGACCGCATAATCTGAGCTCCGGTGTAACACTACTCAAGGCACTTGAGTTTAGGTATCATGGAGAATCCACTAAAGAAGAACAAGGTACTCCCTCCATCCCATATTAGTTGCTCACTTTCCTTTTTACATGCTTCCTAACAAATCATAAATAAGAAAGATAGTTTTATTAGTTTACCCTTTAACATACTCTCTTGAAACTTTACAAACTTATTTTACACTTCCAAAGAGTATTAATTGTCGGGGTAAAGTAGAAAATTTTTAATTAATTTCATCTTGATTTAATAAGTGGACAAGTCATGAGGTACAAATATTTTTAGTAAGATGATTAAATAATATGGGATAGGGTGGGTAGTCCGACCGACTATGCTGTATAGAGCGTAGTGTTGGCCAGTTAAAAGCTTCCACATCCAAATATTGAAGGTGGCGGAGATGAGTATGTTGAGATGGATGTGTAGACTTACTAGAAGGGATAGGGTTAGAAATGAGATTATTCGAGAGAAGATTGGAGTGGCTTCGGTGGAAGACAAGATGCGGAAAGTGAGGTTGGCGATGGTTCGGGCATGTGATGAAGAGGTGCATGGATGTTCCAGTATGAAGGTGTGAGTGGCTGACTGTGGATGGTTTTAGGCAGGGCAGACGTGGACCGAAGAAATATTGAAGGGAGGTGATTAGGCATGATATGAAGCAGTTATAACTTACAAGAGACATGACCCTTGATAGGAGGTGTGGAGGACGCAAATTAGAGTAGAGGGTTAGTGGGTAGGAGCGCATCCGTAATAGTAGTGAGGAGTGCTTTATTTGTATCTGTGTCCATTGTTTGTTGTTCGTAGTGTTTTGGTGATGTTTGTAGTTTCGCATAGATAGTTTATAGTATTACTCCGTGGGTGTCTTGTTTCTTTTATTATCTAGCGGTGAGTTATCCCATTTTGTTATTTGTTTTTATGTTTTTTGATTTGTTATACTGTTATATCTCCGGGGCCCGGGGTCTATCGGAAAATAACCTTTCTAATTCATGTGTACACTTTACCCTCCTAGACCCCACTTTGTGGGAATGCACCGGGTATTTGTTGTTTTGATGTTGATTAACTAATATGGGACGAAGGGAGTACTAATTTATCCTTTAAGATACTTTATTGGAACTTTACAAATGACTTGTTTATACTTTCAAAGAGAATTAATTGTATGGGTAAAATGGGAAAAATACAATTAATTCAATCTTGATTTAGTAAATTAACTAGTAATTCGGG
>NW_025835206.1:0-1182 GCF_002878395.1 Capsicum annuum
AGTTCTTAGAAGTAGAAGAGAAGGGACGACGGAAAGCCATAGAAGAATTTAAACAATAAACAATTAATAACAACAATAATAACTTAAAAGCTTCCTATCCTTGGATCAAGATACCATTGGATTTCATAAAGAAAAATATTCAAGTACTTAACTCAACATTATATGGAAGAGTCAGATCTAGTAATTAAATTAGTGAAATCTTGCCTCAATACTATATGTTTTAGCTAGATCAATTTTATATAAAAGGTTCACTTAGTCGGATAGTCCAAAGGTTATAAATAACCATCTATAAGTTCCTAAGTCTCTACCAGCAATCCAGCCATAAATGCTTAGGTTAAAAAACCTATAGTGTAGATCTGAAAGATCACAGTACTGTCTTCAAAATAATCCATTTATAAAATAGATCTCTCTAAGTCTAATAGATTAAGTCAAGTTTCACCATTCATATTAAAGATCTGATAGTACCATATAATAGCAAGTTAAAAACAAGAATAATAATCTTTACTTCTCCCTATGAGGAGTCGCCATTGTTTAAAATTTTCTTCTGTTCAGGGAACAAACACCGTTTGAGCTAATTGAGTCTCTTCGTCTTCTTCGTCGAGCAAATCAGCTCATTTTTTGGTGTTAAACATTGAAATTAGACTTGTACTTGATTTCATTATGAAAGATTGTGGTAATCCCGGCATGGCATAATCAATTGGGGTTTGATATCTCGGCTGATTTGTGTCAGCTACTATATTTGGTAGTTGCTTTGGTGCAACTGAATTTTTTGGCTGTGGCATAACAGTATTTTTGGAGGTCTCTTCTGGAGATGAAAGGGTCGAAATTTTTGGAGGTGGAGGTTCTTCTTTCTTTTTTCAGATCATCTTATCTTTCCTGCAAGAATTCCCTGATAAGAAAATTTGGTAAGGATGTAATCGTACTTACTCTTACATCTTTCGATAGTCCTGGAGTTAAGAAGCTTGATATCCTCATGATCTGATTCAAGAGGGATAGTTTGTTCGTAGTGGAAATATGGTAGTCACTTGTTAGAGACCGTCATCTGAAAGGAGCTTTGTAAATTTGATCTTGAGGATGCCAGGGAATTTGCCAATCATCAATTGATTGATACAAATTAAAGAAACTAATCTCTTCCTTGAGTTTTGAACTTGGAGAATTGTAGGAAGTTGAAGCGGATGAAGA
>NW_025835207.1:0-1288 GCF_002878395.1 Capsicum annuum
CCAATCATCTTTCAACAACAATCAAATAACATACTTCTTATGCTCACATGCATATATATATATACATATCCATATAAATAACACCAACATAATTTAAATCCTTACCATAAAAGGGCCCTTTTGATTTCTAATTCCTATTGGCACAAATAAGGGGTGCCTCTCGAAGCCCTTGAGATGGTGAACACAACTACGGAATCAATTTGGATTTTCTACGGTTGAATCACAAGATATTTGGAGTTGAAATTAGGCTAGGGTTTCTTACTTTCAATAATTTGATGATAATTGATGGATATGAGACTAATTATATGTATACAATGACCAATTTTCGTCCATGAGGTGATGGAAAATGACCATATTGCCCTTAAAAATTTAAGTAAATCCGAATCTGTCCATGGTGGACTGTTTTGTTAGGCTAAAATAAATCGTCCATAACTCTTTGCTCCGATATCGGATTTGGGTTAAATTGGTATCGCTAGAAATATAATTCAAAGAGATTTCATTTCATATAAATTAGGGCACCCAGTTCGCCCTGTACAAGGAGTTATGATCGTTTGAAGTTGACCCTAAAAATCTGTTTTGAGAGGCTGAAGTAAAACAAGTATAACTCCTTACTCAGATGTTGGATTTGGATGAAACAAATTGTATCGGAAAGAAGACTCAAAGATCTTTCTTTTTATATGTGTTAGCTCTCCCAGTTCATTATATTGAGGGAGTTATGATCATTCAAAGTTGACCTAAAAAACTGGCAGGCCTCAGTAGTTTGTGTGCAGGAAATTTTCCTGCACATTTACTGTTCACAACATCCTGGCCACCGTTTATAGTTTCGAACGTGCTCGATTATTTCCGAAACTTATCCGTTTTTGGAAATATTTATATCGTTGGAAAGATTATTCAATAACCTTCGTATGGAACCATCGACGGGCAAATTCCGGTATAAATAAGGTCGATTCCTATACACATATAATCAAACTATACACTTGAAACCATCTCAAAATAATCAATACTCATACTTAAACTCATATATACCTAACTTAGGATCAATACATATACTCCAACACATATAAGAATGGCTAATGCACGTAATTAAGTACGGGGTGTTACACGACATAATATAATCAATAATTGAAATTGAACTGGTCATAATATAATAAATAACCAAAATTGAACTGGTCATAATGTAAGCAATACCTGGAATTGATTTGTTCATAATATAAACATCATCATCATCATAAGTCCTATCATTAATAGCATAACCAATCGCATGATCAATAGGTTTCAATCCTCACAT
>NW_025835208.1:0-1483 GCF_002878395.1 Capsicum annuum
TGTCATGTCTAACTCAATCAGATTAGCCAACAAGACTCTATGAAGAACAGTAACAGGACACTTTTTATACACTTTCTAGACAACAATCGAATCACCTACTGGGGTAGAAAATACAATAGGCTCAGGAATAATCTCAGGACTCATTTCAAAATTCACAGCAATCAAAGGTGTAACATATGAGAAATAGGATCCAGGATCCAACAAAGCATACACATCAAGCTGAAATATACGAAGCATACCAGTAACAACATTGGGAGAGTCCTCCTATTCCTAGTGGGATGGTAAAGCATAGAATCTATTCTGGTGCTGCCCGCCAGTATTGCTAGAAGAGGTGCCCTGAGCTGAGGCTGGGCGAGTCACTGGAACTGGAGCACCGACAGTCTTAGTCTGGGTCTGAGGGCGATAGTCACGATGCCCTTGTCCTTCCTATGGACAATCTCTAACTCTGTGATCCATGTCACCACACTGGAAACAACCCTTTTTCTCACCCCAACACTCATCCGAATGAGCCCTACCACATTTAGGACACAGGGGATGATTTTTCTTACTGCCAGCACTGTACTAGGACCTGGATGCATATGACCTACTACCTTACTCCTGCCTACCTCTAGGCATGGGAGCACTAGAAGATGACGGTGCTTGCATATGCGAATGATCCTAATACTGAGGGAGACTCCCTCCCTGCGATCTAGTCTGACCCTGTCCGTGCTGCTCGGACCTAGCTCTCTTATTCCTTCTCATTCTATCTCTCTCCTTAATCTTGTCTGCCTCAATCTATTGGGCATGAGTCATCAGCCTAGAAAGATTCATCTCACTATTCAGCATAGCAGATCTACACTTCTTAACCACATAACTTGACACTCCAGTCATAAACTTACTCATACTAGCCTGATTATCAGCCACTAAGTCAGGAGCATACTTGGCCAACTGATTAAACTTTAGACAGTACTCCCTAACAGTCATAGATCCCTTTCGCAGGTTTATAAACTCTTCCGCCTTCGCCTCCCTTATCACCAAAGGGAAAAAATTATCCAAAAATGCATCCTGGAACTCTTGCCAAGTTGTAGGGACAACTCCCTTACCTCTACCTTTCCTCCAAGCAACAACCCAGTCATAAGCAAGGTCTTTCAACCTATACACAGCCAACTCCACACTATATTCCTTAGATACATGCATCACCTAAGTAATCTTCCGCACCTCCTCTAAAAACAACCATGGATCCTTATCAAACTTGGATCCATAGAATTCCGATGGATTTATCCGGATGAAGTCACGGATCCGGGCGATAGCTAAATCACCTCCCTACTGCTGTGGAGCTGGGGCTGGGTTGTCCTGAACATTTGCAGTAATAGCTTAGGGCAGCGCCTAAAAAGCTGCTCGAAATTCAGCGTGAGACATATTTTTATTTAATGGGTCAGCAGGTTGAGGTTGCTGAACATCATTATTTCTTCTCGCTCGACATGGAGGCATATTTCTGAAAGAG
>NW_025835209.1:0-1385 GCF_002878395.1 Capsicum annuum
ATCAAGAAGAAGATCAATCCTGAACTCTATCTCTCTATCAGGAGATATCCCTAAAGTATCATCTGGAAAGACATCAGAAAACTCATTGACGACGTTAACAGACAGGAGTGTTGGAGTCTTAGACTTAGTGTCTTTGACTCTAACCAAATGGTAAATACACCCCTTGGAAATAATCTTTCTAGCTTTGAAGTCAGAGATTAAATGACTCTTGGGTGACACAGAATTGCCCAACCACTCAAACACGGATGCACCCACATATTGAAACTTGACCACTCGGGTCCGACAATCAATAGAGGCATAAGAAGAATACAGCCAGTCCATACCCAGAATCACATCAAAATCTACCATGTCTAACTAAATCAGATCAGCCAACAAGACTCTATGAAGAATGGTAACAGGACACTTTTTATACACTTTTTGGGCAACAATCGAATCACCCACTAGGGTAGAAACTAGGATAGGCTCAGGAATAATCTCAGGACTCATTTCAAAATTCATAGCAATCAAAGATGTAACATATGAGAAACTGGATCCAGGATCCAACAAAGCATACATATCAAACTAAAATATACAAAGTATACCACTAACAACATCGGGAGAGTCCTCCTGTTCCTGGCGAGATGGTAAAGCATAGAATTTATTCTGGCGCTGCCCGCCAGCATTGCTGTAAGAGGCACCCTGAGCTGGGGCTGGGCAAGTCACTGGAACTGGAGCACTAACAGTCTGAGTCTGGGTTTGAGGGCGATAGTCACGATGCCCTTGTCCATCCTGTGGACAATCTCTAATTCTATGACCTATGTTACCACATCAGAAACAGCCCCTCTTCTCACCCCAACACTTACCCGAATAAGCCCTACCACACTTAGGACACAGGGGATGATTTGGCTTACTGCCAGCACTATACTGGGACCTGGATGCATATAACCTGCTACCTTGCTCCTGCCTATCACTAGGTACGGGAGCACTAGCAGATGATGGTGCTGGCATAGATGAATAATTCTGATACTAAGGGCGACTCCCTACCTGTGATCTAGTCTGACCCTGTCCGTGCTGATCGGACCAAGCTCTCTTATTCCCTCTTATTCTATCTCTCTCCTTAATCTTGTCTACCTCAATTTGTTGGGCATGAGTCATCAGTCTAGAAAGATTCATTTCACTATTCAGCATAGCAGACCTACACTCCTTAACCACATAACTAGTCACTCCAGTCACAAATTTACTCATAATAGCCCGATTATCAGCCACTAAGTCTGGAGCATACTTGGCCAACTGATTGTACTTTAGACAGTACTACCTAACAGTCATAGAGCCCTGTCGCAGGTTCATAAACTCTTCCACCTTTGCCTCCCTTATCTCTAAAGGGATAAACTTATCAAGGAATGCAT
>NW_025835210.1:0-1315 GCF_002878395.1 Capsicum annuum
ATTAAAACAATGAAGAAGAAGAGCAAAGTAACAACTTTGCTCTTCTTCTTCATTGTTTTAATGTATTATTAGTATTTTTTTTTGTAGTGGGTTTTTGATTTACTGACGAGAGTGTTAATGAAAATTGGATTTTGGTAGAACAATTTGTTAAGTACATTGAGAGGTATGGAGAGATAATACACTTGGTGATTAGGAAAAATAGGCATACAGGTAGACCTAGAGGTTCTGGGTTCATCACTTATGCAGATCCAACCGTTGTAGACACTGTTATAGCCAAAAACCATATTATCAATGACAAACTTGTAGACACTGTTGTAGCCCAAAACCATATTATCAATGACAAACAAGTGAGTAGTTTAGCTTCTGCTTTTATGTACCTCCTCCTTTCATGTTCAATTGATGTTGAATTGGAGCTGTGAGATATTATAAAACTATGCTCAACTTTGTTGACTACCTATAATGTATATACACACTTTAGTTAGTCATGATTTAGGTAGAGGATCTATGGGAAACAACCTCTCTATGGGATTACACTGGGAATATTGTTGTTGTAGTTTAGTTGGTCGTGTTCTAAGCTGAGTCACTATTGTAAGAAACCGCTCTATCTCTATCTCTTTCTCATCTGATACTGAATGACATGATGAAGGTTTGGCTGGATTATCATACACTCGTATGTAGCTTTCTTGTGGTAGATTTTTAGCATATTGATTTGTGTGAATCATTTCTAGGTGAAAGGTTATATAAATGAATTGGCCATCTGCCTGGAAGATGCAGATGAAAGAATTTCAAATCTTGCCAAACTTTTCTTTCATGAGTTGTCAAAGAAAGCTAACATATCTAACAAACTTTTCTTTCATCAGTTGGTAATAAAGAAGTCAATCTATCTTATCTCTTTCTAGTCTTTCTACTGTTGAGCTTCTTTCGTCTGCTATTGCATGTTTTTGACTGTACACACACATCAAATAATACTATTTTTTTCTCTTTGAACTTAAAGTTTACAGGGAGCAATCAAATTTATAACCGATTTCTAGATATTCTTGGCAAGTTATCTAGCCAGAACTCGAAGAAAGAATCATTCTGCAACATTATCCAATTTTTAATTGCTTCAATTAAGAAGGTTCCATGATTTTGACTTGCTTCTTTGGGATCTTCTATAGAGAATTGATTGGAATGTTTGTATTTTTAGGACAAGCAAATGGAAGCTCTTGTCGAGAAGCTTTGCAAAAGATTTTGTGGAGTTACTGGTATGGAATTTGAAAATTGTTTTAATTTATTTCCATGAAGAATTTGTGTAATATGATCAACTATTAGAAGA
>NW_025835211.1:0-1269 GCF_002878395.1 Capsicum annuum
GTCTCCGATAGGATGGTATAAAATGGGTGAAACTCAGTTGTATGGGCTTGATCTTGTTCATCAGGCGATGGAGAAAGTGAAGATCATTAGAGAATGACTCAAGACTTCTCAGAGTCATTAGAAGTCCTATGCCGATGTTCGGAGAAGAGAACAAGAGTTTGAAATTGGTGATTGGGTGTTTCTTAAGGTTTCTCCTATGAAAGGAGTTATGCAGTTTGGAAAAAGGGTAAATTGATCCCACACTATGTAGGGCCATAACAGATTTTGAGAAAGAATGGTACAGTTGCTTTTGAGCTAGAATTGCCGGCAAATTTGGGTTCCGTTCATCCGGTATTCCATGTATCCATGTTGAAGAAATGCATTGGAGATCATTCTATGGTATTGCTAGTAAAGTGACAGACTCCTTGTCTTACGAAGAAGAGCCCACTGAAATTTTATATCGCCAATTTCGAAAGCTGAGGAGCAAAGAGATAGCCTCAGTAAAGGTACTGTGGAGGAATCAGAAAGTCGAAGAAGCCACTTGGGAGTCAGAAGATGACATGAGAATTAGATATCCCAATTTTTTTGCTTCGATGGAGGATGAGACAGAAGGTACTATTCCTATCTTATCTTTCCTAGTCCTTTATTATGCTTTAAATCATGTCTGTATGTGTCCCGCATCATCATTCAGGGACGAATGATCCTAAGGGGGGATAATGTAACGCCCCGCATTTCGAGCAATAATATAGACCATGATTTTGATGCGTTGATAATCTCGAAGCCATAAAATCTAATGCCAATATGGCATGTTAATTATTTGTGTAGCATGTGAATCCATTCAAGCTTGAATTTAGACCATAGAGGTCCTTCAACTCATGGACGATTTGAAACTATTTCGATCGACTAAGTTTTAGTGGATGTTGTAAAGTGTGTCAGCTTCCATCGACCATAACTCTCTGTATATGTCGAATTAGGAATCCTACTATGTGTCAAATGATAGGTATTCAAGTTAGCTTTGCAACGATACCGATTTGGCTAAAATCCGACACCCGAGCAAGAAGTTATGGCCTTTCAAAGTGATATGTGTCGCCTAACCAATCGCCCATGGCCACTGGAAAGCATAGGCAATAGCTTAGGCGGTGCCTATGTAAACATAGGTGATAGCCTAGGCAGCGCCTATGTGAACATAGGCAATGGGATGGGCGGCGCCTATGTAAAGAATTCAAGTGACTGAAACACTCCATTTTGGGGATAAAGTGGTCCTTTTCCACCCTTACTTAGCCCTAAAAC
>NW_025835212.1:0-2631 GCF_002878395.1 Capsicum annuum
AAGTTTCATGTAACTTCTACTATTATTCTACCCCTTTATGATTGGAAAGCATATAACATATATAACCTCCAAAGCATTCATCTTCCTCACTTAATATCCACCACTCTCTAATTTACTAGATAGAAGAAATGCTATACCTATATAAAGGGTGTGTTCTTTCTTGTTATGGAGAGATGAGTTGTAGTATATTGTGAAAGATAAGAAAAAAATGATGAAGGTGGAAAAATATTAGTATGTGTAGTAGTGAAAGAGAGAGTTGAGACATAGAAAATATTCTAATTCTTCAGTTATATTCACAATACAAAACAACGTAATTATATTACTAAAAGAGATAGTTGGAACAAAGAAAAATATTCTAAGTGTTTAACTATATTCACTTTTCAAAAGAGAGTTTTAATATGTTAAAGGAAGGTGTTATTTCGGTGGTGCTTTGGACTCTTCAACTAATTTGGCGTTGCTTGAGTTGTACATCGTTGATTGGCTGTTGTATCCTGAAGGGGACAAGTCAAGAAATATACTGTTGGATCGGTAAAATATTTTGTTGTTGTGGGCTTGAATCACCTTAAAAAGAGTGAGTTATCCACCCTCAGCCAAGAAGAAGATTATCTTATTTTCTTCATTTTTTGTTAATTTTTTTATTTCAATTGTAATTAATGTAATTTGTGGTATATTACACCAACAAACTATATACATGTATTTGAAGGCTGGAGGATGCACGAATATCAAGGCACTATCTACTTTATGGAACAATAATAATTGTATTAATACAATACGTGTAGAGAACACCACATTAACTAAACGTAACAATTAACATTACAAAATAACCACATTTGTTCTTCATGAACTAGCTGTAATATGTATGATATACCTATGTGATGCCTGTCAAGATTGATAATCCCTTCTATACATATGCATAGTTGTTAGAATACTGACTGTTTGATTCTGAGTAAAATAAAAAATATGATGCCCCCGCTCTAATTGTTGTAGGATAAATTGTTTGCTCTTTTACTTTTTAGTTGTGACTTTGGTGTCTGAGAGATCATTTCTCTATATTGCTATTAACACTCATATTACACTCTTGAATAAGTGTAGCGGATAATGTCAATATATTTACCCAACAAAGAGTCAAGGTATAATCCACAAAGAACAATATGAATGGTGATCGAGTAAGCTCAAAATTAAAGTAACTTGTTAAATTCAAACCTAAGATACAAGTATTTTAGGGATTTTGATAATAAAAGTAAAACACAGATAAAATCAATATAAGATATGAACAAGTGATTAATGGCTATCACAATGATGGAAAACGAGGTATATGACATGAGAATCAAATCTACCAGTGAGATTATCATATACAACTAACTACTCTCAACTGAATCACGAATATAGTAAATTAACCAAGGATTCAATGTCACCTACTAAAATCTGTCAACCATTGAGGGCTTAGTCCCCGCTTTTTCTGTCAAACAAAACTTAGAAGCATGAAATACAAAACCAATTTTGGGCTACATTAGGATTTGGCTATGTGTAGCATCAAATTTCATAAGATAGGTCATATGACTTAAATTGAGCTAAATTAATCTCTCCCAACCTCAATTAGCTCTATCAAGCATTAATTGAGGTACATGGGAAACACCCACTTCAATCTCCTCTTTTGACCACAAATGGAGTAGCGGTGATAGAACACATTATTGATTTAGATAAACAAAACTCACTCTCAAATCAAGAGTAATCAAAATACAAAAGCATAAGATAAAATTAAAATCCAAACTCAATATCCAAGTACTGCATTATATCTAACACCAACACTCAGAAACCAAAGTAAAATTACGCCCAAATAGTCTAAACAAAACAAGGAAAGAAGAAAGGTATAAGAAGTTGACAATACAAAACTTCAATCTTCAATTCTAAGGGTGTTGGGTTAAGAAACTTATCCTCCAACATTGTAGATTATGCCAAAGATGTGTTGGAAAGGCTTGGGATTGAGTATTTGATGAATTGGGATTAAAATATATGAAATTTTATAATTTCCACTGAAAATTTGCATGATGACTGCTAAAGCGGACCAATAAGCTTCTAAAGCAGCCGTGTTGACTTTAACTGACCGCTAAAGCGGTCAAGTTGGCCGCTAAAGCAGTTTTTTGACTTTGACTGCCTGACCGCTAAAGAGATCGTTTAGGTGCTAAAGCGCCCATCTTACCACTTTAGTGGTCCCATTGACCCACCTTAGGTAACTGATAAAGAAGTCAGATGGGTGCGAAAGCTTCATTAACTTAGAGTTTACCTTCCGCTAAAGCGCCCCTCAGGCTACTTTAGCTGCACCTGCGGGTCCTTTCCTGCACATTTTTCCTTGCTTTTTCATTTTAGCTCGATCTCATTCCTTTTCATCAAAACTGCTTGTAACACCAAATTACCTGAAATTAAGATCATTCAAAGGGTAATTAACCTCACATTATTAATTAATATTAATAAAGCATATGAAATGAGATATAAATGAGTGGCAAAATCGCCTATCATCAACAACCCCAACATAAAGACTTTTCTTGTCCTCTCGCAAAACAACATTAAAATTCAATGAGGCCATCAAATTAAGATCAACACCAAAATCAACACTTTCACTTCACACGGGCA
>NW_025835213.1:0-2457 GCF_002878395.1 Capsicum annuum
CAGCCTCGAAACAGTCCCTGTTGTTAATGAATACTCAGATGTCTTTTTCGAAGATCTTCCAGGCATTCTTTCCAAAAGGGAAATAGACTTCAGCATAGACCTTCTTCCGGATACTCAACCTATTTCTATTCCGCCATACAGAATGGCACCAGTAGAACTCAAAAAACTAAAAGATCAGTTGAAGAATCTCTTAGATAAGGGATTCATCAGACCCAGCGTTTCCCCATGGGGTGCACCAGTATTATTCGTGTGCAAGAAAGATGGTTCTCTCAGGATGTGTATTGATTATCGTCAACTCAACAAGGTCACGATCAAGAACAGATATCCTCTTCCTAGGATTGATGATCTATTCGACCAACTTCAGGGTGCCAGTTACTTCTCCAAGATAGACCTCAGATTAGGCTATCATCAGCTCAGAGTTAGAGAATGTGACATTCCGAAGACAGCTTTCCATACTCGGTATGGTCACTTCGAATTTTTAGTCATGTCATTTGTTCTTACCAATGCCCCAGCAGCTTTTATGGATTTGATGAACCATGTGTTCAAGCAGTACTTGGACATGTTTGTCATAGTCTTTATAGATAATATTCTGGTCTATTCTCGCACAGAGCGTGATCATGCAGACCATCTTAGGATTGTTCTTCAGACTCTTAGGGATCACCAGTTATTCGCTAAGTTCAGCAAGTGTGAATTTTGTCTAAGATCAGTAGCATTCCTTGGCCATATTATTTCTGGTGATGGCATCAGAGTAGATCCTCAGAAAACCGATGCAGTAAGAAACTGGCCCAGACCCGTATCTGCATCAGATATTAGGAGTTTTTTGGGTTTGGCTGGCTATTACAGATGGTTTGACAAGGGATTTTCTTCTATTGCATCTCCCATGTCCAGATTGACTCAGAAGAAGATTAAGTTTCAGTGGTCAGATTTATGCGAGAAAAGCTTTCAAGAGTTGAAGACTCGACTCACCTCCGCTGCAGTTCTAGCTATTCCAAATGGTTTAGACAGTTTTGTAGTCTATTGTGATGCATCCAGAGTGGGTTTAGGTTGTGTCCTCATGCAGCATGGTAAGGTCATAGCCTACGCCTCCAGACAGTTAAAGCCACATGAGAAGAATTATCCTACTCATGATCTTGAGTTAGTAGTGGTAGTTTTTGCCTTGAAGATTTGGAGGCATTATCTCTATGGAGTTCATGTATATGTCTTCATAGACCATAAAAGACTCCAGTATGTCTTTTCCCAAAAAGATCTCAATCTTCGCTAGAGAAGGTGGTTAGAGCTCTTGAAGGATTACAACATGAGTGTTCTTTATCATTAGGGCAAGGCCAATATTGTGGCTGATGCTCTCAGTCGACTCTCCATGGGTAGTATTTCTCACGTTGAGGATAGTAAGAAAATGATGGCTCAGGAGATCCATCAGCTTTCCAGACTAGGCATTCGCTTAGTCGATTCTTTAGAGAGTGGTGTATGTGTTCATAGTAGTTTAGAGTCATCTCTAGTTTCCGAGGTGAAAGAGAAACAAGACAAGGATCCTAGCCTTGTCAAGCTCAAAGAGTCAGTTCAAAATCAGAAAGTTGAGGCTTTCTCCCAAGGGGGAGATGGTGTTCTCCGTTGTCAGGGTCGTCTATGTATTCCAGGTGTAGATGAATTGAGGCAGCGAATTCTTTCAGAAGTGCATGGTGCGCGATACTCTATTCATCCAGGGGCCAGTAAGATGTACCATGACATACGGGAGATCTATTGGTGGAGTGGGATAAAGAGAGATGTTGTAGAGTTTGTGGCTAAGTGCTCTACATGTCAGCAGGTTAAGATAGAGCATCAGAAACCTAGTGGTTCCATGCAAGAGTTCACCATTCCTACTTGGAAGTGGGAAGAAGTTAACATGAACTTCGTGATAGGTTTGCCTAGAACTCATCATCAGCATGACTCAGTCTAGGTCATTATATATAAAATGACCAAGTCAACTCATTTCCTTCCTGTTCGTACTTCTTATTCCACCGAGGATTATGCCAAACTCTATATCAGGGATTTAGTCAGATTACACGGTGTTCCACTATCTATCATCTCAAACAAAGGTACCCAGTTCACTTCTCACTTTTGGAAAGCATTCCAAAAGGGTCTCGGTACCCAAGTCCATCTCAGTACAGCATTTCATCCTCAGACAGATGGTCAAGCAAAGAGAACCATTCAGACTCTTGAAGATATGCTAAGGGCGTGTACAATTGACTTCAAGGAAAGTTGGGATGACCACTTGCCTTTGATTGAGTTTGCATACAATAATAGCTATCATTCTAGTATTCAGATGGATCCATTTGAAGCTCTCTATCTCCGATTGGTTGGTTCGAAGTTAGTGAGGCCTCAATCATAGGTCCTGACTTAGTATTCGACGCCTTAGAGAAATTTTAGTTGATCAGAGAGAGACTCCGGGCTGCTCAGAGCCGACAGAAGTCCTATGCAGAT
>NW_025835214.1:0-1781 GCF_002878395.1 Capsicum annuum
ACATGACCTTTGTTGTAAGTTTGATTGCAAATGAGGCTTTCCAAGTAACGTCTATAATAGAGAAGTTGTCACCTTTGAGAAAGGACGTCAAAAACTATTTGAAGCATAAGAGGAAGGAGATGTCAGTTGAAGACGCCACTGTGAGGTTGCATATTAAAGAAGATAACACAGCTGCTGAGAAGAGGTCAAAAGGGAATTCCGCAATCAGTGAAGCTAAAATTGTGGAGAATGACCCTAACAACTTAAAGAAACCTAAGAAAGATACTGGACAAAAAAGCAATACTCCAAAGAAGAAATTCAAAGAAAAGTGCTTTAATTGTGGCAAGGCTGGCGATAAGTCTGTAGATTGTCAAGCCCCTAAGAAAGTGTAACACCCCGATTTGCTAAATCGGAATGCTACACAGTGCCCATGACCCCGAGGGACCACAAGCTAACCCATGGCTGATATCTGTACTTGTACACTGCATAATATAGAACATAAAAGTGGAATACGTAATACTGTAAGGCCATAAGGTTCAAAACGGAATAATCATAACATGAGAGTAGGGTATAGAACACCCGAAACAAATGTAATACTCTCTGAAGTCTGAACATACTAGTCTAAAAAGCCTCTAACATGGTTTTCTGAATAGAGAGTTGATGGGACATGTCCCCAACTAACTCCGACTAGCAAAACTGAACTGAAATAAATCATAATATAAGTAATGATCATGCCCTCGATAGACGAGGACTCACTGCTGGAACTCTAATAGCTAAGATGCTACTACTACTGCTGTCTGGAAATCATGTATCTGAACCTATGGTGTAACATAAAACAAAGTACCATAGCACAAATGCGTCAGTACAATTGAGAGTACTGAGTATACGAGTGAGGTAGGTTAAATGCAAAGGGTTTGTATGCATGAACAATGCTGACTGATATGAATATGAGAACACATACATACATAAGTAACTGCTACTGAACTCGTGACGATACTGACTACTGATTCTGAATACTGACAACATGAGTTTACCAATTTCGAGATACTAAATGACTATGTTTACTGATATTGATCTGTGAATCACTAATAAGTGAGGAACTGATACTGTTTATTACTGATAAAGGAATGATTTTGGCACTCCTAATTATGAAGGACTAGTCTAATTGACTGTATCTGGCAGTCCTGAAACCGAGTACTTATAGCATGAGTTTACTGAAATCTAATATGACTGGAAAATCATTATTGATAGCTAATATAGCTGATAACATGGGTGACAATATCTGATAGCCTTGATACTAGATACAAATAACATGGGTGACTGTAGCTGACAGCCCTAAATCTGATGGAACTATCTGAGTTTCGTACTATATCTGAGTTGATTATATCTAACAGTGCTGATATTCTGAAGAACTATCTGAGTTCTTTTACAGAAATTGAATGACTGAAACTGTGGGAGGTAGTAGTTTAACTGACATGCCCCATGTATGCTAATGTAGCTAAACTGGGGTCTAATCCTTGCCCTGATTGGAAGGGTGTCAATACCGTACCACGGGTAAAGACAAGTTGTGAGTGACCCTCAAATCTGGAAGTGTCCCCAAAAGAGAATGGCGGATGTCCGCCTCATCAACCCTCAAGCTGGCAGTGTTGATATCTCAAACTATGATGGCTACATAGTTCTAGAATGTAAGGATGACTGCTAAGAATCACACCCTCATCTGACAGTATGTGTTCCCATCCTTGGGTTCACTCAGCGCTAACTTTTACTCTCATCTAAATAGACACTGAGCATGACTAACTAAA
>NW_025835215.1:0-3479 GCF_002878395.1 Capsicum annuum
GTCCACCACTCAAGCACCAACGTTTCTCACAAACAAGCAATCACAAGGGATTCCACCCTTGAATGCTATCCTAGTTACAAGTTTGGGTTTTGTGCCACAAGAAGAGAGGACTTGGTGTTTCAAAAGTTCAAGTCTTACAGTAATAATCAACCAACCCTCAAAAGACCTATCTTGTTCAATTTATATTACATAACAAATAAGACTTAAAATGACAAAGGTGCCCCTTTAATGAAAAGGCTTCAAAGGCCGCCTCTCTAGTGTAGCAAATGGGCGGCTTTGGGTGTGTCTTTGGTCCATCTCACGTCTCAACATTGACATTCCTTAGACGACCCTTGGCAGCACTTGCATACATGTTGAGCTTCGTAGTCACACTTGTATCATCCTCTCCATCTTGAGGAATTTGCCCTCAAATTCAAGCAATCATCACCGGTAAGCTCTACTCTTGGCATCATCTCTTTATTGCTCTTCTATAGGTTAGGACGTTCAACCAAGAGTCCCATGAGATCATCAAGCATGCTCCATGGACTTACATGTTCTTCAACCTGCACATAAGAAGAATGGATGCTAGGCAAAGTGCTAGCATCTTGGTTAGCAATAAAGGGCCTTTGTGGGCAAATCCCACAACCTTGACTCTCGGCTCCTCCTCTTCTTCACCTTCCTCACTCTCGATTTCCTCTTCTAAACCATTACTAAGCATGACCTTCCTTGCCATATACAATGGCACTTCAATCTCACCTTCACACGGCCAACAAATATCTACCTCATCACCATCACTAGGCTTCTCGGGTTCTACCCTCTCTCCATCTTGAGATTGATCATCAATCTCCTTCGGTTCAAGTCCCACCTCCTCCCCAAGAAAGTACAATTTCCCCTCCCTTAGGATCATATTTCTTCTATATAGACATTCATTAGCCTTGTGTCCCCAACCTTGGCATTTAAAGCATTTAAAGCCCTTAGGATCAGAAGAAGAATGCGGTTTACCTTCACTTCTCAGAGGGTACCTTTGGTGAGCCTTGTGCCAACCCGAGGATGATTGCCAAGTTTAGCACCCGCATTTTCTTGTAATTCCCTCTCAACTTCCAAGGCGGCTTGGAAGATTGCATCGACGGTGTCGAACTTGTGGAGGGTCAACCGTGAAGCAATGTCCCTATTCAACCCCACCTTGAATCGAACAATGTCGTGACTCACTTGTTCCCCTCGATGATCAAGTTTCAAAATGAGTTGTTGGAACTCATCATGTTAAGCCACGACGCTCTTGTTCCCTTGCCTCAAGTTATACAACCTAGCAAGGAGCTCTTGATGGTAACTCTCGGGCAAGTACCTTTGTCTCATGAGGTACCTTAACCGAAACCAAGGAGCGGGTTGCCCCTCAATCAAAACATTGTGAAACCGCTTCACATATTCCCACCACGTAGTAGCATAACCTTCAAAGTGCGGAATCGCATAGCAACTCTTTTTCTCCTCAGTAAGGTCATTAACTTGGAAGATTTTCTCCCAAGAGGACTCCCAAGCTAGAAACTCTTCCGAATCACTCTCACCTTTGAAGGTTGGAAACCCCATCTTGATGGTAATGATGCCTAACTCACGGTATTGGGTCCCATGTTGGTTCCAATGACCAACTCTCCCCTCTCGGCCATTAACTTCCCTCGACTCACCTTGTCTATCAACCTCCCTCGGATCACCTTGTCTAGCCCTCATCTCCTCTTCCCTCAAGTAAACATCATCATAAGCTCTATAACCCCCATGTGGTTCCTCTCTACCATATCCCTCAACATGGTTTGGTTGATTTGGGTTAAGTGGATTCGGGTTGGGTGGAAAGTAAGGCCTTTGGTCTAATGGAGTTTGGATTGCAAGGTAAGGCCTTTGGTTAAGTAGAGGGCTCGAGTTTGGTGGCATTTGGGTTCCAAGTCTTTCTTGTTGAACTTGGTGAAATAGAGGGTGGCTTGGTCTATCATGATCTCGGTGTTGGGAGTAGGGGTTGGTTTGGTTTGTGGCAATTGGTGGATATAACATTTGGTGCATGGCCTCGGGAGTACTAGTTGGTGAAATATTCTAAGGGGTAGAGGGTCGACTTCTTTGGCTTTCCATTCTCTCCATTCTCCCACCCATAACGGACACTTCACCTTTCATAGATACCTAAGTAGCTCGGACTCTCCAAAAATGTTGTCGCACCCATGTCGGATCCTTTAGAAATACACTATTTTTGGAGGATCTGACACGCACCCGTAGACATTTTTTAAGAGTCCGAGCAACTTAGATAGATACAACATCCGAGTCTAGTTTCTCAATACCCACGGACATCTTAGCCATGTCTCGGACATAGCTTCAAGGTGAGCCAAAAAAATACTAGTAGCATTGTGTTCCCCCGTGGGTTGAAAGTGTGAGGTCTCAAAGTTCCATTGCACCAAAAACAGTCCACAATGTCTCACACAACACACCAATAAAGGTTCAAGCCTTTGAACTACAAGCAACAACACCACACAAACGTCAACAAGAAAACTAAACAAGTTTACAAGACAAAAACACACATTGTTGTTGAAGAGAATTTGTTCCAAGACTTTGATGTTCAATACTACACCTTTGAGGAAGATATTTCGGCTATGGTATAGGCTTACAAGACTTGAGACTCTCTTTTTAAGAGTCAAAAAGCTTTCCACCAACTTTCTACCAATTTGCACTCTTTTGGCAAGACAACTTTTTGGGGTAGTCTTGTCTCCTTCCTCTTTTGTCTAAGTTTGAGAAATGTCTTACTTTTTTTTGGTAACTTGCTTTTTGGAGGGCTTTTTTTATTTTTCTACTTTGGTGTTTGTCTTGGAAATGTTTTCAAGACAAACACAAAGCCTTATCTTTCTATTCTCTTCAAAGATCAAACAACAACTTCTCCAACTCAACACAATAACACAAGATGAACACCAACAACAACAACAAGAAACCGCCCACTTAAACACCACAACACAACTCGAATCTTGCTCAAGAACTTAGGTTGTAGGCTCAACAAGTGTTGAGGAGAAAGAGAACCAACACTAGAAACAAACTAAGACAACAAAACACACTCAAATCTAGACACAAATCTCAGTCAAACACAACAACACTCAGCCAAGAACAATACTCGCTTTCTTTTTCAACTCACAAGCCCAAGATTGATTTTGTTGGAACAAAATCAATGATGGCTCTGATACCAAATGATACCTTACAACCCAAGGATGACACAAAACAGCCCCCAAGAACGTCACAAAACACACTACAAACCGAGAGCTCAAGGGACCAAGTCTTGACCAAGAATGACAACACAACAATGAGAAGAAAACAAGGTGCTTGGACACCAAATCAGCCAACAATCCAAACTAAGTGAACAACAATAAGATGAACAATAAAGAACAATGACTATGCTTTAATAAGAACAACACCCCACGGCTTACAACACAAGACACAACAAACTACTACAAGATGACAATAAACGAAAGGATAGATAGCTAGAC
>NW_025835216.1:0-2039 GCF_002878395.1 Capsicum annuum
TAACAAGGATAACCTCAATTCAAATGTTAATTGCCTTGGCGGCGGTAAATGATCTTCAAATCCATCAAATGGATGTGAAGACCGCATTCCTAAATGGAGATTTGGAGGAAGAAATATACATGGAACAACCTGAGGGTTTGTGGTTCCAGGATAAGAAAATAAGGTGTGTAAACTTGTTAAGTCACTTTATGGACTAAAACAAGCACTTAATCAATGACATGCAAAATTTGACCAAACCATATTGGCAAACGGATTCAAGATAAATGAATGTGACAAATGTGTATATATTAAAGACACACCAAATCACCAAGCCATTGTTTATTTATATGTGGATGATATGTTGATCATCAGCAGAGATATTTGTGACATAAATGCAACCAAACGAATGATCGAGAGCAAGTTTGATATGAAAGACCTTAGAGTTGCAGATGTGATCTTAGGTATAAGAATCCATCGAACTCCACAAAGGTTAGCATTGTCACAGTCTTATTATATCGAAAAAGTACTTAACAAGTTCAAGTATATGGAATTCGGTATAGCCAAGACTCCATTGGATGTGAACTTTGCATTTCGAAAGAATGAAGGTGAAAGTGACTCACAATTGGAGTATGCAAGAGTATTGGGATGTTTAAGGTATATAATGAACTGTACACGACCAGACATAACATGTGCAATTAGTAAATTGAGTCGGTACATGAGTAATCCCAACAAAACTCATTGGATGGCAATGAAAAGAGTTTTGGGGTATCTTAAATACACTAAAAACTATGCTTTGCATTATAATAAATATCCTGTGGTACTTGAAGGATATAGTGATGCAAATTGGATCACCGGATCGAACGAAGTAAAATCCACAAGTGGATATATATTTACTATTGGTGGAGGAGCAGTTTCTTGGAAATCATCCAAAAGGACTTGTATCGTTCGCTCTATAATGGAATCTAAATTTATTGCATTAGATAAAGCTGGTGAAGAAGCAGAATGGCTCCGAAATTTCTAGGAAGATATTCCGTATTGGCCCAAGCCAGTGGCACCAGTATGTATACACTGTGATAGCCAAGCGGCAATAGGTAGGGCAGGGAACATGATGTACAACGGTAAATCTCGTCACATACGACGGAGACATAATATCGTTAGGGAACTTCTCTCTAGTGGAATTATCACTATTGATTATGTAAAGTCAAAGGATAATGTGTCGGATCCACTTACAAAAGGCCTATCTAGAAAATGAGTGGAAAGAACATCCAAGGGAATGGGTTTAAGGCTAGGATGAGTCAGCATGGCGGTAACTCTACCTAGCAAACTGGAGATCCCAAGAGCTAGGTTCAAAGAGATCAAACAAAGTTGTGTTTGAAAGGTTCAACATTGTCAATTACCCAACCCATTCTCATGATGTAGACAATGTATAGTAAACTAGGATAAGACTTAAGATGAAAAATCTTTTTATGATTATCTAAATTTGGCAGATTTAACCAAATAGATTAATCTACAGGATTGAACGTTTAGAAATCACCTATGCGAGGGTGAAGTGGAAGCCGCTTCAAAGAGAATGTTAGTAAAGGCCTATTCTCAAGCTCCCATGAAATCGGAACGTGTTCATGGCTGAAAAGAACAAAACCATGAGAACCATAAACGTTAAAATGATGGTTGTGTGACATGTATTGTCTAGGTGTACATTAAACCTCGACGCTTCAAAGATATCAAATCTACCGATTGATCGAGTGCATCCGATGCATGTTCACTACGGAAAGTTCAAAGGGAAACCCACTTATCCAGATGCAATCAGTCTTTGCTTGATGATCGCATACTTGTCCGTAAAAATTTTACGAAAAATGGTCATTCCCCATTCATGTGGGGGATTGTTGGGTTCATAGTATATGAAAGAAGTGTGAATGAAAAAATGGAGAATAAAATGATAGAGGGGAAGGAGACACTAAAATGGAAAGTGTACTCCCAAATTAGAAAGTTTACTCTTTCTCCCACATTGGTGGAAGAAGAGAACTTGAAAGTGTTTATATTCAAGAACACTTACTCCACAT
>NW_025835217.1:0-1092 GCF_002878395.1 Capsicum annuum
GTGGGCCGAAGCTGTTGCTCTTAAGGAAGTAAAGTAAAAAAAATATTGCAAACTTTATTCGAGTGAATATCGTCTACCTCTTTGGATTTCCTCAATATATAATAACTGACAATGACAAGTCGTTCGATAACAAACTGATGAATAAGATTTGTGATCTCTTTGGCTTCAAGCAATGCAATTCTTCTATGTACCATGCTACCGCCAACGGTCTAGCTGAAGCCTTCAATAATACTTTATGCAACTTGTTGAAGAAAGTCATCTCCAAATCCAAACTAGACTAGAATGAACGAATGGAAAAAGCTCTATGGGCATATAGAACAACTTACCGCACACCTACGCAAGCAACCTCATATTTGCTTTCTTTTGGAGTTGAATCCGTCCTGCCACTTGAGCGTCAAATAACTTCTTTGAGACTGGTTATTCAAGAAGGGCTCACTGATGAAGAAAATACTAAGTTGCGTCTTGCGAAGTTAGAAGCTCTTGATGAGAAGAGACTAGAGGCTCAACAAAATCTTGAATGTTACTAAGCCCGTGTATCTCGTTCCTTCAACAAAGAGTTAGCTTGAGGTACTTCCAAGTTGGAGATCGAGTCCTGGTAGTAAGGAGACCCATTATCACTTCTCGTAAGTCTGGAGGAAAATTCACCCTGAAGTGGGATAGACCTTATGTCATACAAGAGGCATATTCAAATGGTACTTACAAGCTTGTCGATGCAGAGGAAGTAAAAGTTGGTCCTATCAACGCCAAGTTCTTGAAGAAGTACTATCCTTAAATGGAGATGACACTCCTTAAGGCATGAGTATGAACTGCATGTCCACTTTTGGTCCGCAAGAGTATAAACTGTGTATGGCTAAAAAAAAATGAAAGTACGCTAGGTTGAAAACCTCGAAAGAGGCGGCCTAGGCAAAAGTTAGGACAAAAAAAGAAAAAAAACACTCACCCAGTACGTCGTGACTTGATCATCTTTACTGAGGTACGTAGGTGCTTAGAATTTCATTCTGAGTTCAGTTGCATGAATGTCAAATATATATATATATGTTCCTGCAGTATCTACCATATGGATACCAAGTATGAAACTATTCTAATTAAATT
>NW_025835218.1:0-997 GCF_002878395.1 Capsicum annuum
CTTTTATATGCGACATGATGTTGTCCGAATTTTGGGTTGTCATAGAGGCATGCATGGGAAGTATAAGGTTATGAGCTGGTTCTCCCGAGCCTCCTCGGTTACGGGTGCCAGTCCGCCCCAATAGGATTTGAGATGTGACAGAAATTTTTAGGCCAAAGTTATCGACAAACACTCAAACTTTTGCGAAAATTCACTTAAACCCCTAAACTAAGGCCTGTTCCTATCAGACCCCTAAACTCCCCGGATTTTATTTCAATTGGGCATTTTTTTACCTATCAGCAAAAACATCAAAGTGTGTGTTGCACACACGCGATGACGTGGCAAAATGAGATAATTGGAAACTAACACGGGGCATTGTGCGTCCAATAATTATTAAAAATTAATAATAAATTTTTAAAAAAATATAAAAATGGCATTGAGGAAATTATTAAAAAATAATTCTAAAATTATTTTAAAATTAAAAAATAAAAAATTAATTATTTTTTAAAAATTATAAAAAAATAAAAAAGAAATTAATTATTAAAAAACTATTTTTTAAAAAATGAAAATAAAAAATGGAATTGAGGATATAAATTATGAAAAAATAATTAAAAAATTATTTTAAAAATAAAAATAAAAAAATGATTATTTTTTAAAAATTGTAATTTTTTTAAAAAAATGAAAAAATATTATTAAAAAATTATTTAAAACATAAAAAATTAATTTCTTAGAAAAATTATAAAACTTTTTAAAATGAAAATAAAAAATGGCATTGAGGATCCAAATTATTAAAAAATAATTCTAAAATTATTTAAAAAATATAACTAAAAAACTGATTATTTTTAAAAAATATAATTTTTTTTAAATGAAATAAATTACAAAAAAATTATTTAAAAAAATAAAAAATTAATTATTAAGAAAAATTATATTTTTTTGTAAAAATGAAAATAAAAAATGGCATTGAGGATAATTTATGAAAAAATAATTATAAAATTATTTTAAAAATAAAAATAAAAAA
>NW_025835218.1:1097-7863 GCF_002878395.1 Capsicum annuum
TTTTAAAATGAAAATAAAAAATGGCATTGAGGATCCAAATTATTAAAAAATAATTCTAAAATTATTTAAAAAATAAAACTAAAAAACTGATTATTTTTAAAAAATATAATTTTTTTAAATGAAATAAATTACTAAAAAATTATTTAAAAAATAAAAAATTAATTATTAAGAAAAATTATAATTTTTTTAAAAAATGAAAATAAAAAATGGCATTGAGGATAATTTATGAAAAAATAATTATAAAATTATTTTTAAAATAAAAATAAAAAATTGATTATTTTAAAAAAATTATAATTTTTTAAATGAAATAAATTATTAAAAATTATTTTAAAAATAAAAATTTAATTATTTAAAAAATTATAATAATTTTTAATATGAAAATAAAAAATGGCATTCCGTATGCAAATTATGAAAAAATAATTATAAAATTATTTTTAAAATAAAATATAAATTATTAAAATGAAAATATAAAATTTTTTAAAAGATGAAAAATATAAACCGATTTATTTTTAGATTCAATTTTATTTTAAAAAATAATTTGGGGCCCTCTAATGCGTTTTGGGGCCTTTAGTGTTTAAAAAAAATTGTTATTAAAAAAATTTTGGAGCCCTCAATGCACTGGGCAACTTTTTATTCGTAAATTAGTAAAAAAAAAATGCTCCTCACGCGCCTCTCGCGATGGCACTGCACACACAGTGCCACATAGTCAAAAAATGCCCAATTAGAACAAAATTTGGGGGCTTAGGGGTCTGATAGGAACATGTCTTAGTTTAGGGGTGTAAGTAAATTTTCGCTACAAGTTTGAATGTCTATCAGTGCCTTTGGCCAAACTTTTAATGAGAGGAGATTTAAATTCACCATCATATTTTTTAACAATATTGTTCTTCACGAACAAATTTAAGGCATAAGTGGTTTCAAATCAATTATATTTTATCAAATCCAACAATAGTTATATCACTAGTAGCAAAAGACAAATAACATAAATAATTACTAACCATGAGATTATCTTTAGATTTGTAATCTCACATTGTTTGGTAGAGTTTTGTGCTCATAACGTGTTATAAAATAATAAAAGAATAAAGAAAAAGAGTAGAGAGAGAATATAGAGTAGTTCTTATTTCACTTGAGGGATTTCTTGACAGGTTCATTACAAAGAAAACTCCTTTATTTATTGGGAAAACTAACATTGGGTTTTTAAATTTTTTCATAAATAGACATTCACTATATATTTTAAAATAGACATTCACTATATATGGTAATATATTTATAATATATATATTACTTTTTTATTTATTGCCATTTGATTTGATGTATTGAATTTTTTTTTATTTTTAGTCATATTTATTTATTTATTTATTAATAAATTTAATATTATTAATATCGTGATTTGATACGTGCTAGTTATATGCTCAAATTTATATTAACTAGTTTAGCCGCACATGTAACGTTTGATTATTTAAAATTAAATGATTTTATCAATTATGAAGATTTTATCTAACATTTTTATATTTATTCTTAATTTTTTTTAAATCAAATTTAAGTTGATTTAGATTTTTTAAACTAGTGGAAAAAGAATTAGTTGTCAAATTCTGATGACTTATAATAAAAAAAGATTTTACCATAAATATATTTAATTATTTTTCAACGCTTATATATCAGGAAAATAGTAAAAGACAATTTTATTTCAAGAAAAAACTTTAAATAAAGGGCAAAAAGTTTAAAAACTATTTTTAAGGCCCTTCATACTTTTAGTATAAATATAAATATAGATAAATATAGATAGATATGCTAATTATTGTACAGAGTATACAGTTTTGTATAAACGTCCTATTAATTTAAAAAATTAAATAATATTATAACTAATGCACTTACCTATAAATAATATTCTAACACATTTTTAGGAACGAACTTATAGTTTTTGCTTTTCCCTTACCTCTTTTTTGTTTGTTTCTTTATGTATATGTATAGATTCCTTTTGAGTATACTTGGCTAGTTGCATTTCGATATTAATCTATATTAATATATTATGCATATTATTAATAATCTGAAGAACTTCTTTTAATTAAAATACCTAAATGGCCTTTTAAATTTGACAATTTTACAAGATAGTCATATTAAATAAGTGGAAAATAACCATTATGACATTTGTCATAAATGAGTCTTTTAGAATACACATGTCACGTGGTTCTTTACTTAGATATAAGCACGTGAATAAATGTTGAGATGAAATAACATAATAATCTCTTTTGAGTTATCAATCGATCATCAAAACCTCTAAACTTGTCCCAATAACTTAGTTTAACACTTAAATTTTATGAATAATTATTTACCCTCTTAATATTTTTAAAATAAATTAATTCTAACCCTAATACTGACGTTACATTTAAAAAAAAAACGCATGATTTGTTAATTTTTTATTTTTAAAACTCCTACTAATATATATATATAACAAAAAAGGGAAAAAAAGAAAAAAAAATCTCCTTCTTCTTCTAATCCCCCAACTCCATCCCATCCCATCCTAATCTCCTCCCAAACCCGCCAGCCACCACCATCAGCCTTCCTCCTCCAAAATCCAACCCCAATTACTTCTTCAATTACCAAATCACACCCCTACCTTCAATTTCTCCTCCTTCATCCCCAATAAAAAAAGAAATGAAATTGAATTTGAAAAATAAAAATTTGACATGATTTGAATGTTTGATTGTTGATTTTAGAGAATTTGGTGTTGATTTAATCGAATTTACTAGGTGGTTGAATTTTTTATCACTATTTTATGCTATTTGTTTATGATGGTAATGGAATTTTCCGACAAAAATTTCCAAAAAATATGACGTGTGTGTGCAGGGGTGGCTGTGGGGGGTGGACGGAGGTGGATGAGGGTGTGTGCAGGTGTGACAGTGTGGGGGTGGACGGGGTGTGTGCAGGTGTGGTGGTGGACAGGAGACAGGGGGGAGGAGAGGGGAGGGGATGGAGGATTATGAAGAAGATGGAAAATGGGGGGTGGGGTTATTTTTAAAATTTTAAATATTTTATATATATTTAAATATATATATTATATAATATTTATTTATATATATAATATTTATATATATATATATAATATTTATATATATTTTACTTATATTTATATAAAAAATTAAGAAATACTCTATTTACGTGGGTCCGACGTAGCGCTGGCGTATCGGCGAGTATGATGCACTCTCCCTCATGAGACGGTATTATATATTAAGGGGTGAAATTAATTCACTGCAAACATGTTAAGGGGGTAAATAAATAAATGGAAGGTTAGTTTAAGTGCTAAAGTATGTTGAGAAGACAAGTTCGGGGGAGGGGGAGAGGTTGATGCATTATCTCTTTATTAAACATATTTATCGATATGACTATAATTCGTGGACGGAGGCATGTAACTTAGCATATATGTGAATTGTATTTTATTTAGGTAAAATACATAGATAGACTCCTAAATTTTTTGACTTTTTTGTATTAATACCTCAATTAGGTAATGTACCTATTGAACTCTTTTATAATTCACAAAACGTGTCAGTTAAGCACAATTGGACTCTACACTTTTATCATATTCCTTTGCTTCTTTCTATAGGAAAATTTAGCACTCATTCATTAATCATATTTTACTATTTATAACAGAATTCTTTCTATCACTATAGATTTAGCATGATATTTTATTTATTTTATTCATGATTGAGAACTAGAAATTCACTTTCTGTTGTTCGTGTTCAATGGAAGAAAGATTATGTGAAAAAACATTTTATTCCAATATATTGTAGTTGTAAGACTTAATTATAAACTTAAAGATCAAATTCATTATGAAGTGTTTTAATAATAAAGCTCATAGATCCAATTTTGAAGCAAATGGTATCTTGTCACAGGAAGATGGAAAAATGTGAAATGTGTATTGAAAAAGAAGAAACGATTACTCAAACGAAATTAAAACTTGATTAAAGTTCTTTATTTGTCTTTAATTATAAATTATTTTTTATCCGTCTTTAAATTTACTATCTTAATTGTCGAGATTTCAAATTTTGTTGTTCATTATTTTTTCTCAATATCTCTTTATTTCTCTTTCTCTTCCATGTGATCTTCTTCTCGAAGCAAATTGAGATAACGCATTAGAAGTGTCAGTGTCGGAATATGCAAACTTAAAGGACTTCCTCAAACAAACTTTGAACAAATAGTTTATTATTGAATACCTACAAAAGTGAATGTACATTTTATTTTGATTGATTTGTCTTGTTTAAAAAAAATCATTGTTCATGAATTTTAAAATAAAACATTCCATTTTAACTTGGGTTGAATTTTGTAAAGAACACAAGAAGAAAAGATTTTATCATGATATAAAGGTCCTTAAAATATACAAAGAATATTTAATATTCAAAAAATATATAAATATATCATTGAGGAGTAAAAAACAAAGAGCAGAACATTTCAAATAAGTTCCTTTTTTTTTTTTCAAATATTTAAAAAAGAAAGAAATCATTTTCAAATCATTTAGATTTGCTTTAAAACTTATAAGCTATTTTTAATTTCGGAAAAAAGTAGCATAGATGGAGTCATTAGGAATAACTCTAGTAATCGAAACTTGGGCTTGAATAGAGGCTACCACTTTTTTTTTTTTTTGGGCGGGAGGGGGGCGGGAGGGGGGGTAAACTGTGAAGAATTACCATTAACAAGCAAGTTTTTACTCCTATAGAGCTCTTTAGGAGAATGGCAACAATACTATCTTCCCTAAAGCCTCAAATCAAAGTCTTCGGTCTAGTTACAACACTTTCGAAGTAAATATCTACATTTCCTAGCTTTCCTAATGTGTTTCAAGTATTCTATTCTTCCAACCATCTCCTTCTTAATCTATTGAATAACAATCTTTGTATGTACAATTATCCCTCTGAACAACTTTCAATTTCGTGCTCTCCAAGTGTGATAAATCCTTGCACCCAAAATAGCTGCAACCACCTCCTTCTTGAACTGCTTCCAATGCCTCCCCTTAATCCAACTTAAGCATTGTGCCATCTTCTTTCCATGTGATGTAATCTCGTATTAAATTTCTAATTCATTTTTCACTTTATTTGTCCAACTGCATTCTGAGAATAAATGTAGTTGCATATTCACTTTATCGTCACCACATAACAAACATTTATCATCATCCATTAGTATATGTAGCTTACTCATTTTTGCTCTAGCTAGCAGTCGTTCCTGATTGGCCAATCAGACAATAAATCTATGTCTTGATATTAAATTTTGTTTCAAAACAAATTAGCTTCTTGTACTTTTCTCTGTCTACCCAACAATTGTCCATGGTTGCAGCCTATTTTATATGTTCCATTAGCAGTCAGTTTATATACTCTATCCTGATACCACAATCTCATTACCTGCTTAATAGAATTAATCTTTTTTTCAGTACTAGCTACTACCCCTGGGAGGCGTATGATCCCAAAATTTCTGCTCACCTTTCATATACAACTCATGCACTCATCTAATCCATAAAAGTCAGCTTTTGTCGCCAGCTGCCATATCAATTTACCAAAAAATGAAGTATTCCACAATTGTCAGCCTTCAATATTCAGCCCTTCATTTTTTTTTGACCCGTAGATTTTTTCCCATGATACTAATGCTATTGTTCTCTTTTCTTTCATGTTTTCCCACAAATAGTCTCTACATGTTTTGTCTACAGTTTTTACTATACTTTAGAGTAAGATAAAGCTTGCACTTCAAAAGTTATAGATTGAGAACAATACGACAATGATTCGCAACCTACTTGCATACGACAGTGTTTTTAAATAAGCAGTAGTGATTCATTGAGTGATTTTATTAATCAGCATTTGGCATTCTATTTTTTTGACCACTTCTTTGGGAATAAAGGTAGTTCCAGGTATCTAATTGGAAACTGACTAAGTGAAAAATTAGTAACCTGCAAAATTTGATCTCTTAAATCATCAGACAACCCTGTGACAAAAATATTTGATTTGCCTGGATCAGCCATGAGTCCTGTCACTCTACGAAAACGATGCAACATCTCCATCAACCTCCCAATAGATTTAATGTCCCCTTTGCAAAATAACATTAATCATCCGCAAACATCAGATGATTTAACTTGATTTTCTTGCACATAGGATGAAAACTAAAGTCAAGTAATTCCCCCAACTTTATTCAGCGCTCTTGATAGATATTCCATAACAAGGACATATAGCAAAGAGGACATTGTCATTGATAACTAAATTAAGAAGATCTTAAATTAGTGATAGAGCACTCACTATAAAGCTATTCCTCTTGAGATTAATATTGACTCCGAAAGGTAAATCAAATGCTTAAAATAATTTTTTTTACTGTAATCTTATTATTAATGAATACAGGCTGATTCCAAGAACGCTAAATGGAGTAGCCGTTCAATGCAGTTATCGAGAAAAAAATACTATTACTGATGTGTCGACGAAAGAAGGTGCAAAAATGAAAGCTTTTGATAGGGACCAATATTTCTACAGTTTCGCTAAAATATTTAAGCAAACATCTAGCAACAACTTTGAAATTGGGCAATATTCTTCTTTTGTTTATTTATTTATGTAATATCTAGTTAACTAGAAAAAAAAGTACATTCTTTTAATTTTGTCAAAAAAATTAAAAAATTAGAGAATTTTCTTTTAAGAGTACTTCTAAATATAAACTATTTGCAATATTCGTCTTGCTACCACCAGTATTGTTGGTACCCATGCACAATATTATTTAAATTTTTACTAAATAAATAAAAACAACAATT
>NW_025835219.1:0-1409 GCF_002878395.1 Capsicum annuum
CTGGCTAAGTAAGCCATTTTTGAATGCTGTAAATTTAAAGGAAATGAGATCTATTGATCTCTTACAGTTTGACTAGAAGAAAATGGTCTTTTCAGATGTCTTATGTACAAAAATAAAAATCTTATAAAAAGGACATAAAACTAAAAAAAGCTTGTAAAGGGATAGAAAACCATTTCTCCTGTGAATTTCCAGTTCATTAGACATACAATTTTTCCTATATGATTAAAAGGAACTATTATGTTCCGATAGGTTAATATTCCGGCTTGGAAGAGATCCAAGGTGATTAGTTTTTCACAAAATACTCTCTCTCCCCTCAATTGTTGTTTGTTGTGAGTTTCCATCTCCATTGTCACTTGGATTAAGTTCATCTGCAACACCTTTGATGGATCTTATTCTGCAGGCTTGCACTAAAGCTTCCCCATATGAGGGACCTTTCAGGGCTGATTCTCCATCATGGTGTTGGGCTCCTTTTGAACCTGAAGGGATTCTGAGGTGAAATTCCATATATCTTTTTTCCTTGAAGTCATGCCTGCACGCGTGATATTACAATAGGTGCTCGAACTAGAACTAAATAAAATCTTTATCTCTGGATTTTTACTAGCTTGATGAGTAAGCTTTTTAAAGTCTGATACCTTTTATGCTACTTACTAATGTTCAAGTTTTCCTGTCTGGTAAATTCTTCTACTTAGGGCTACAGCTCAATTTCTGCTATTCTCTCTATGGTCCTTGGAGTTCATTTTGGACATGTCCTTATTCATATGAAGGTTAAGTCAAAATCTTCTAGACTTGACCGTCTCACCAAATTAAAGCGAAGTTACTGATATTCCAATTTTGTTGGATACCAGGATAACTCATCCAAACTTTTGCATTGGGTTGGCATGGGCATAGCTCTTTTGGTTTTAGGAATTATTCTCCACTTCACAGATGGTGCTGAATGCAGCTATTCCTTTAAATAAGCAACTATACACCGTCAGCTATGTCTGTGTAACCTCAGGAGCAGCCGCGTTAGTATTCCCTGCTTTCTACATTCTGGTACAGTGGTCTTGTCCAAAAATCTGGTCACTTCTTTTTTGTTCCTTGCTGCAAGTTGAACCGATCAATTTGGTACATTAAATTTGGAAGCTCTAGACCTTTACGATTAAATCAGACTTCCCTCTGAAATGCCAAGGCATTCATTAGAAACAAGAAAAGCAAGGGTCAAGTAGATGGAAAGTGTCCCAAGCTTTCTGGCTTCAAGTCTTATTTTTTCATCAATCAGTTTGGATGGTATGTAGCGGGAGAATGAGAATGTATCTGGAATTTTGAAGAATGTGTCTTTTTTAGCAAGAAATGCTTTGAATGACAACATTCTGATGCACGATCACCATTGCAAGATTCATAAATTTCTTATTCTAATCCTTTTCGTTTTG
>NW_025835220.1:0-2109 GCF_002878395.1 Capsicum annuum
CGACCAGCGCTGATGCCACCACGCCACCAGCCTCCCAAATCCACGTCGCCACTAGTCTCCCAAATTCACGCCGCCACCAGCTGCTTCAACCGATCGCGCAACCTTTCAAATTGCCTCATCATCTGCGCCACCAGTGCTGCCGTCGCTGGAGAATACTATCAATGCCATTTCTGAATTTGGGACTTTTTGTGCCATTTCTATTGACATTTTTGAGTAAAAGATTGAGAATTTGGGAGTTTTTTTATTTGGAATTTGGTTAATGAGAAGGAATTTGGATTTGAATTTTGTATATTGGTGTGTTTTTGTGATCATGTACTTGTATTTAGTCCATTGTGGAATTTGCTCAAGTTAATTCAAGTTAATTTTAGTGATATTTATTGAAGATGGTGGGGTTTGAATTTTGAAGCTTTTCTTGAAAAGAGGTTATTTTTTGATGATTAAACTGGTTAAAGACCAAAGTTGTTTGTTCTTTTGCTCTTCTTGATAGAAAACTGAAGTTTTTATTTTCCATATGATTTTTTTGTTTGTACTAATGGATTACTCATTTGTTGAATTCTTATTCTGGTGCTTAAATTTGAGTTCTTGTTTTTGTTTCAAATCTTTAAATTTTGAATCATTTTAGCAAAGTGTGTTCAATTTTGATCTGCTTTAGAATTCCTTTTAGATGAAATGGCAGTTTATGGGGCATGGATTTGAGTTCTTGATTTCTTTCTTTGAATCCACTATTAGTTTGAATCAATTTTTGCAAAGTTTGTTCAGCTTTGATTGTTTGTGAAGTCCCTTTTTAATGCAATGACAGTTTCTTTGGAATGCATATTCAAGAAAGAAAAAGAAAGGGATGGAGGTGAGGTGGGGGGGGGGGGGGGGGCTGGGGAAAAGAAAGGTTTTGGGGGGGAGAAAGGTTAATATATATATATATATATGGTTTGAGGGATTATTTTTTTTAAAAATATATTTACATGGCGCTGACGTGGCTATGACGTAGCGCAAACGTGGTGCGAGTGTATTGCACTCTCCGTAGTGAGAGTGGTATAATATTATAAGGGTGGCATAAAATTCACTTAAAAGTTGTTAAGAGGGTATATAATTGCCCGACTAGTTAAGGGTCTAAAGTAAGTTTTTGCTGCTAATTCAAGGGTGATTCGATGTATTTTTCCATAAAATTACTAAACTAGAAAATACTTACATACATACATACATATCACATGAAAAGAATAGTTTAATTAGCATGAAATTCAAATTAACTTTGTTCTTTTCGTTTATAATAAACATTGAAGTGACACACATCACATAATAATATATTTGAGATAAAATATTTATTTATATAATTAATTTAAATAGATATTTCATTTTTTACGTTAATATATTGTTACTTCTAATTATATAGTTCTTAATTATTATGTATATTTTATTGATTGACATCAAAGACATGTACAAAGCACGTACACTAATCTAGTATATATATACACACACACACACACACCACCTGTGTATATATATACCACCTGTAAATAATAACAAAATAATATGATAATAGAAATATCAAAATAATACAACTAAACCTAATCTTTACATAAAAAAAAATTCTCAAAGTTAACCAACAATTATCTATCACCCGTAAACTACAACAAAAAAAATACGATAAAAGTGATATCAAAATAATAGAATTAAACTTAAATTTTACACATAATTTTTTTTTAAAGCCGATCGAGATTTATCTACGAACTATAAATTACCATAAAATAACAAACTAATAGAGATATTATGATAATACAATTAAACCTAACCTTTACCTAAAAAAAATTATCAAAGCCGACTCACATTCATCTAGCATCTATAAATTAAAATAAAATAATAAGATAATAAAGATATCAAAACAATACAACTAAACCTAACCTTAACACAAGAAATTCTTCAAAGCCAAGCGACATTAATCTACGGCCTGTAAAATATATAAAAAAATATAATAGTAATCACAAAGCTTCGATTTTGATCTAACTTATTCTTGTCTGAACAAAAATTTTGACCCTAAAGAATGATTTTGAATGAAAACAAAGAAGATATATATATATACACAAATGTTGAATCTATTATGCTAACAAAAATAGT
>NW_025835221.1:0-1592 GCF_002878395.1 Capsicum annuum
ATTCATGGAAATTAAAAAGCACTTTGTTGCCGATTAGGAGGGTGTAGGCAGCATGGCGCACTTCTCAATAGCTAAACTGTTCTAAACTGAGATCAAACTCAAACCCAATATGTCAATTACTAATTTGTAAGTGACTGTCATTCATTTAAGAAAAAAAATAACACAACCACAATATTATTTCTCCGGGAATACTAAACAAATATTAAAAAGTATTGATTCCATATTTCTGTTAGAGAGATATTTATGTCATTGGATTGATATTTTTCACTGTTTGAATTATTCTCTTTCTTTTAGTGGCGCCCACGAACAAGACTTTTTGAAGGATCAAAGGCAACAATGGCCGACCAAAAGCAATGTTGGGTTCATAATATATGAAAGAAGTGTGAATGAAAAAAATAAAGAATAAAATGGTGGAGGGAAAGGAGACACTAAAATAGAAAGTGTACTCCCAAATTAGAAAGTTTACTCTTTCTTCCACATTGGTGGAAGAAGAGAACTTGAAAGTGTTTATAATCAAGAACACTTACTCCACATGGTAGGTGAGGCAAGAAATAATAGATGCCTTGCGCCGTCGTCGTTGTCGCTCGCTCGGCTTCGGATTTGGATTTGGCAATTGATCGATAAGGTCTATTTTTTTGGACAAACTTTATTTGAATTTCGAAGAATGCCAAGGAAAAATGTAGTAAAATTTTTTTCTACAGTTTCTGACCTCCATTTATATATACATGCAGTAACAGTTGCACTGTTTCAAGTGAACTGATGCATTGTTTTCGAACTAGTGCTTCAGAAATGATACATTATTCTGAACTGAGGCTACAAGAGGTTGCAATGGTTCGAAATGATGCTTCAGAAGGATGTAATCCTTCAATGAAGTGACACACTGTAATACCCCGTATGTTTCTAAGCTAGGAGACGAACCATTTTTCCTACGTATGAAACCTCCTATTCTATGAGTAGCATTTTAGTTCATGACTTACAATGAGTATCCTAGCTATAATATAGTTTATGATGGGTTAATCATGTTCATATGAGTAACTTAAGGTAAAACAAGCTAAGAGTTTTTGAATCCATCAAGTTTTAGTGTTCGATTTTGTAAGGGTCATATTTGAACGAGTATAACTCGATGTTAATGTGGTATTTCTGCATATTTGTACCCACCAAATTGTAGATAGTTAAATTAGCTTACCAACGATACCAATTTCTCCTTAATCCAATACCCGAGCGAAAAGTTATACCTATTTTCGTGAGAGACAGTAAGGATAGACGATTGGTTAGGCGCCGCCCAACCAAACTTAGGCGATTGGTTAGGCGCCACCTAAGTCAGTTCCAATACCAAAAACACTCCGCTTTGAGTTATTTTGAGGGTAATTAAGTCTTTTAACACTCCTTACACGTCCCTAAACTTAACCCTACGAAATATATAGCTTCTAAACACATTACAACCCTATTAACATCTCAAAGCTCATCATCCAAGAGCACCATAGGAGAAAAACAAGTAGGGTTGCACAATCAAGCTTGAAGATCAAATTTCGAGGAAATTCCTCCGTCAATCATCAAGAACCTCCCTTCCAAGGTATGCGTAGTGTTCATCC
>NW_025835222.1:0-2392 GCF_002878395.1 Capsicum annuum
AGGGAGTTAAGAGGTTAGGCAAGAAAGGGAAACTCAGTCCCCGATATATCGGTCCCTTCAGAATTCTTTGTCGCTTCGGCAAGGTAGCTTATGAGCTTAAGTTGCCTTTAGATCTAGCCTCAGTCCATCTAGTCTTCCATGTCTCTTTGCTAAAGAAGTGCATAGGCGACCCAACAATTGTTGTCTCTATTTAGAGCATCGACAATCAGAATAGCCTCTCTTATGAAGAGATTCCAGACAAAATCTAAGATTATCAGATTTGTAGATTGAGGAATAAAGAAGTCCCTCTAGTCAAGGTTCTTTGGCGAAATCAGTCTCATGAGGGAGCTACTTAGGAAGCAGAAGCAGATATGCATACCAAGTATCCGCACCTCTTCCCCGCCAATTCAGATCAAGCTCAAGGTAACAGTTCTCCTTAAGATTATTTAGTTTCACATTCATGTTTCTAGTATAAACTTGGTACCTATTAACTGTTTCATACTCAGTCATGCATTCATGTGTCAGTTGTCCGTGCATCAGATATGCACGAGTTCAGTAATTTTAGCATGTCAGTTATGAGATCAAGTTTCAGTTCTTCATGTTTAGTTTAGGTTCTATTGTCTTGTATCCCTTCTCAGTAAATTCTCATTCGAGGACGAATGTTCCCAGGGGGAGATATTGTAATACTCCACATGTTTCTAAGCTAGGAAGTGAATAAGTATTCCTACGTATGAAATCCCCTATCCTGTGATTCATACTTGAGTAAATAACTTACAATGAATATCCTAGTGATAGGATAGCTAATGATGCATTAAGCATGTTCATCTGAGTCACTTAAGGTAATACAAGCTAAGAGTTTTTGAATCCATAAAGTTTTAGTGTTCGATTTTGTAAGGGTCATCTTTGAATGAGTATAACTTGATTTTAATGAGGTATTTTGGCTGATTTAGACCCACCAAATTGTAAAGAATCGAATTATCTTTCCAACGATACCAATTTCACCTTAATTCAATACCCGAGCAAAAAGTTATGCCCATTTTCATGAGAGACAGTAAGCATAGGCGATTGGTTAAGCGCTGCCCAACCAAACATAGGCGATTGGTTAGGCGCCGCCCAACCTAGCTTAGGCAATCACTTGGGCGCTGCCTAAGTCAGTTCCAGGTGCCAAAAACACTCTGTTTGAGTTATTTTAAGGGTAATTAAGTCTTTTAACACTCCTTACACGTCTCTAAACTTAACCCGACGAAATATATAGCTTCTAAAAATATTACAACCCTATTATCATATCAAAGCTCATCATCCAAGAGCACTAAAAGAGAAAAACAACTAGGGTTGCGTAACTAAGCTTGAAGATCTGATTTTGAGGAAATTCCTCCATCAATCATCAAGAATTTTCCTTCTAAGGTATGAGTGAGTTGATTCATGGACTCCTTTCGTCCATGAAGCTCAAGAACCATCTTCTAAATTTTGTATTTTATGATGCTTATATTTTTGGAAGTTGATGTTCATGTGGTTGGAGTTTTATGATGCCTAAGATGGGATCTTTGTATGTTTATTGTGAGGATATGGTGGTATTTAACGTATAAATATGTGAAATTGGTGGTTGAATATTTGTAATCTTAATGAATCCACCTATGTCTAAGATGTGCATGTAAGGTGTCAGTGAAAATACCTAAGCGAATAGAAATCGTGCTTTTATGACATAATAAGTCCTAAATGACTATTCCATGTTCTAAGTTTACGTTCAACGTGATCCCCATGCTATTGTCTTGAATTGAAGAAGTTGTATGAGATGCTCATGATATTATTGCGATATGGAATGACCATGTTATTGAATCCATGCAAGTATATAAATGTTGTGTGCATTCCCGATCATGTGATAGTTTGTTGAGAATCATTCTTATTATGAAAGCCTTACTTATGATATTATGAATTGTGGACTCAAATCTTGTGATCAAGTCATGTCATGTGTGTCAGTTTCTCCTATCGAGTCCTCGAGGTACTTGTAACCAAAAACTATAGTTGTGTGCCTAGACCCATGTCATGTTTCATGATATCCGAAGTCAAGCTATGATTCCATAAACTTCAGTCAGTCATGTGACACAGGAAAACCTCATGATCTTAGTCAGTGGTCAGATATCTGTAACATTCCTCCAGTCTACAAAATTCAGTAAGATTAAGTCATGCATAGTCAGTTATTCATGTCTAGTTCCTTCAGATGGGAGTACAGATTATCACGGAGTGAACCCCAGGATGGGAACTCACCTGCCAATTCTGGGTGTGATTCTTAGTAGTCATCCTTATGTTCCTGAACTACGTAGCCAGCATAGGTTGAGACATCTTAACCCATCATATTAGGGTTGATGAGGTGGCTTAACTCGTCAGTTTAGGGTTCCCATCGTTCTCATTGAGT
>NW_025835223.1:0-2309 GCF_002878395.1 Capsicum annuum
ATATCTCATGAAAGTTATGTTGTTAGTTGAAAAACATGATCTTTAGAGGGATTGATAGAATGCAAGTATGAAATCCACCTATGCCTTAAAGAATGCATGCAAGGTGTTCGATAAAATGCCTAGTATGTTATAACTTCATATTTACATGATTTCATGATATCTAAATAACAAGTTCATGTTAGTCATATACTCCAATATGAATTTCTATGCAAATTATGTGTTGTTATTGTTGTGGTATAAAGCATCTATGATAATGGAGATATAAATTATGTACACAAAATATATCCATGCTTTCCCTACCATGTTTGAGATGTTGAATAAATACATGAAGTATAATATCCCCAAATCATTACAATATGAACTAAATGTTACATATTGCTGTTCCCTTACGCTTGAATGGTTTCCATGCGATTGCTATGAATAGTATATGTTGTCGGAATGCCCATGATATTAGAATATGAGATTTATGACTTGATTATAAGCATTCCTATTCATGATAGATATTATGATGACCATGTACTTCATGAAATCCCCCACTCATGTATTATGGATTTTTATTGATGGTCATGTACTCAAGAAATTCAAGTTGTGTTAGTTTCCTCCCATCGAGTCCTGAGGGTACTTGTATCTAAAAAATATAGCTGTGTGTCTAGAGCCATGTCATGTTTTCACGATACTCTCAGTCAAGCCATGATCTATAGAATTCAGTCAGTCATGTGCTCAGGAAAACTCAAAAATCTCAGTAATCCAGTAATCTGAGTAATCTCAGTGCTTAGTAACCTCAGCAACCTCAGTATTCACAGTCAATCTTAGTAAATTCAGTACTCTCAACCAGTCCTAAGAACTCAGTACATTCCGTGAGTCATTAGAATCTAGTAAACTTAATTTAGATCTACTAAACAATACCACTAGTATAAGTCCCGTTAAACAGTCTCAGTTCATCTAATCAGTTCAGTTTAGTTATTCAGTTCTGCTTAGTTATTCAGTTTAGTGTCCTTCAATGGGAGTAGAAGCTAGCACTGAGTGAACCCAAGGATGGGAACTCACTTGCCCGTTCAGGGTGTGATTCTTAGTAGTCATCCTTGTGTTCTAGAACTATGTAGCCATCATAGGTTGAGATATCTTAACCCATCAAATTACGGTTGATGAGGTGGATTAACCCGTCAGTTTAGGGTTCCCACCGTTCTCATTGAGTACCTACCATTATAGGGTTCTCATAGTTGTCCTTACCAGTGGCGCGGTATTGACACCTCTCCAGTCGGGGCAGAGATTGGACTCCAGCTTAGCTATTATAGCATATTTGGGGCATTCCGGTTAGATAACTACTTCCCACATTTTTAGTTACAAATTTCATGACTGTCAGCTATAGCTACCCAGTCTTAGTAAAGAACTCAGATAGCTCTTCTGATTTCAGTATATCAGGGCTGTCAGATACAGTCAACTCAGAAATAGAATGAAACTCAGATAGTTTCCTTCATATTTATAGACTGTGAGATATAGTAACTTATGCTATCAATCACAACAGTTATCATAACTCATGCTATCAGTACTCAACTTCAGGACTGTCAGATACAGTTAATTAGACTAGTTCTTCATAATTTAAACTGTCAGAAATAATCATTTATTTATCAGTAATGCAATATCAGTCTCTTAGTATTCAGTAATACAATATCAGATCCATCACTTATTTGTGATTTACATATCAATATCAGTAAACTTAGTCTTTCAGAATCTCATTATCAATACACTCATGTTGTCAGTATTCAGACTCAGTAGTCCGTATCTCCACGAGTTCAGTTACAGTTACGTATGCATGTATGTACTCTCACGTTCATATCAATCAGTATTGTCCATGCATATAACCCTTTGCATTTAGCCTACCTCACTCATTTACTCAGTACATTCTAGCATACTGACGCATTTATGCTATGGTTTTGCATGTTGAACACGCATTTTCCACGTACGATCGGAGGTCATATTTGTGCAGTTTTGAATAGTTAAAAGACATATTTGTGCACTGTCAAAGTTTAAGGCCAAATTTAAAATTTGGTGTCAAGTTTAGGATCATATTTTTGTATTATGCCAATTAAGAATTGACATTGTTTTGTGTTCTAAGAGAGGGTGTTTTCTTACTTTCTAAATACGCTTTTGTTTTAAATGAAAAATGTCATGTGATTTAACCAAGAGCTGGCCACCATACGTTAAAGTCTTGAAAAGAGAATGTTTGCATTATTTTTCATGCCTTTTTTAAAATAAGAACTCTTATGTGATCTTTTAATCTTTTTATAGTCATTAACTTGTTTTTGAAT
>NW_025835224.1:0-3028 GCF_002878395.1 Capsicum annuum
ATACGCCGTTTGCGCCGTTTCTCTCGTTTGTCCACCCAAATGGTCACGAATAATTAAACGGACCATGCTGGGATGATTCCCAATCTCCCTGACACTACACAGTCGAATTTTGGCCCACAGCAAGCCCGGTCCCCTTTCCCACACCTGAAATTGTGGGCTATAGCATACTGATTTGGCCCAAAAATGCCCCGTTCGCACCGTTTCACCCGTTTGTCCTCCAAAATGGCCACAAAAAATTAAATGGACTACACTGGGATGATCCCCAATCTCCCTGGTATGCCCCAGTCAATTTTCAGTCCAGAGCCCTCCCGGACACCAAGCCCACACCCAAAATCGTGGGCTATAGCACACCGATTTGGCCCAAAAATGCCTCATTCGAGCCGATTCGCCCGTTTGTCTACACAAAAGTCCATAAAAATTCAAACGGACCTTACTGGGATGATCCCTAACCTCCCTGGCATGCCCTGGTTAATTTTTGGCTTACAACACGCCCGAACCCCGAGCCTACCCCTAAAACCGTAGGCTATAGCATAATGATTTGGACCAAAAATGCCCCGTTCATGCCGTTTCGTTTGCTTGTCCACCCAAATGGCCACGAAAATTTAAATGGACTACACTGGGATGATTCCCAACCTTCCTGGCACTCTTTGGTTGATATTCAGCATACAACATACTCGGACCGTGGGTCCACCCCCGACACTGTGGACTATAGCACACCGATTTAGCCCAAAATGCCCCGTTCGTGTCGTTTTGCCCATTTTTCAATCCAAATTGCCATGAAAATTTAAACTTACCATACTGGAATGATCATCATCCTCCTTGGCATACCCCGATCAATTTTTAGCCTACAACATGCCCCGACCTCGAGCCCACCACTAAAACCGAGGGCTATAGCATACCTATTTGTGGTAAAAATGCCAAATTTGCATCGGTTCGCCCGTTTATCCGCCCAAATAGCCACAAAAATTTAAATGGACCATACTGGGATGATCCTCAACCTCCCTAGCATGCCCCAATTGATTTGCAGCCCACAGCACGCCCGGACCACGGGCCCACCCCGAAACTGTGGGCTATAGCACACCAATTTTGCCCAAAAATACCTCGTTCGCGCCGTTTTGCCTATTTTTTCAACTTAAATGACCATAAACATTTAAACAAACAATACTGAGATGATCCCCAAACTCCCTGGCATAGCTCTATTGATTTTCAGCACTTAGCACACCCGGATCTTGGGCCCACCCCCAAAACCGTGGGCTATAGCACACTGATTTAGTTCTAAAATACCCCGTACGTACCGTTTTGACTGTTTGTATACCCAAATGGCCACAAAAATTTAAAAGGACCACATTTGGATGATCCCCAACCTCCCTGGCATGCTCCGGTCAATTTTTGAGCAACAGCATGCCCAGAACCTGGTCCCATCCCCAAAAATGTGGGCTATAGCACACCGATTTGGCCTAAAAAAGCCCCGTTCTTGTCGTTTCACCCGTTTGTCCAGACAAATGGCCACAATAATTTAAATGGACCATACTGGGATGATCCCCAACCTCCTTGGCACACCCCAGTCACTTTTTGGATGACAACACGCTCGGACCCCATACCCACCCCTGAAACCGTGGGCTATAGCACACCGATTTGGCCTGAAAATGCCCGTTCATGCCATTTCGCACATTTTTACACCCAAATAACCACAAAAATTTAAACAGAAAACACTAGGATGATCCATAACCTCCCTAGCATGCCCCGGTCGATTTTTAGCCAACAGCACGCCTGGACCCCGAGCCCACCTTTGAAACCGTGGGCTATAGCACACCGATTTAGCCTAAAAATGCCTCGTTCATGCCGTTTTGCCCATTTGTCCACCCAAATGGCCATAAAAATTTAAACGGACCACACTGAGATGATTTCCAACCTCCCAGGCATACCCTGGTCAATTTTCTACCGACATTACGCCCGAACCCCTGGCCCACCCCCAAAATCGTGGGCTATAGCACACCGATTTGTCCTGAAAATGCTCCGTTCACGCCTTTTAGCTCATTTTTCACCCAAATGACCATAAAATTTTACACAGACCACACATGGATGATCCCCAAACACCATGGCATGCCTCAGTCAATTTTTAGCCCACAACACGCCCAGACCCCAGGCCTTCCCCCAAAACCATGGGCTATAGCACAATGATTTCGCCCAAAAATGCCCCGTGCGCGCCGTTTCTATCGTTTGTCAACTTAAATGGCTATAAAAATTTAAATGGACCATATTGGAATGATCCCCAACCTCCCTGGAATGCCTCTGTCGATTTTCAGCACATAGCTTAGCCGGAACCCCGGGCCTACCCCCAAAACCGTAGGCTATAGCACACCAATTTTGCTTGAAAATGCCCCGTTCGTGTTGTTTCACATGTTAGTCCACCCAAATAGCCATAAAAATTCAAACGGACCATACTTGGATGATCCCAACCTTCCTGGCATGCCCCGGTCGATTTTTGATCTACAGCACGCCCGAAATCTTGTCCAACCCCCGAACTCTTGGGCTATAGCACACCGATTTGGCCCAAAACCACACCATTCTTACCGTTTCACCCGTTTGTCCATCCAAATGGCCACGATAATTTAAACGGACCATACTGGGATGATCCCTAACCTCCATGGAATACTTTGGTCAATTTTTGGCCCACAACACTCTCGAACCCCAGGCCCACCCCCAAAACCCTGGGCTATAGCATACCGACTTGGCTCGAAATGCCCCGTTCCTGCCGTTTTGCTCGTTTGTATACCCAAATGATCATAAGAATTTAAACAGACCATACTAAGATGATCCCTAACCTCCCTGGCATACCCCGGTTAATTTTTGGCCAACCGCACACCCAGACCTCGGGCCCACCCCCAAAATCGTGGGCTATAGCACACTGATTTAGCCTAAAAATGCCCAATTCATGCCGTTTTGCCCGTTTGTCCAACAAAATGGCCATAATAATTTAAACGAACCACACTGGGATGATCCCCAAACTCCCTGGCCTGCCTTAGAC
>NW_025835225.1:0-1062 GCF_002878395.1 Capsicum annuum
TTCTAGTATAAACTTTGTACCTATTAACCGTTTCATACTCAGTCATGCATTCATGTGTTAGTTGTCCGTGCATCAGATATGCACCAGTTCAGTATGTTTACCATGTCAGTCATGAGATCAAGTTTCAATTCTGCATGTTCAGTTCAGGTTCTATTGTCTTGTATCCCTTCTCAGTAAATTCTCATTCGAGGACGAATGTTCCTAAGGGGGAGATATTGTAATGCCCCACATATTTCTAATCCTGTGATTCACACTTGAGTACATGACTTACAATGAATATCCCAGTGATAGGATAGCTTATGATCCATTAAGCATGTTTATATGAGTCACTTAAGGTAATACAAGCTAAGAGTTTTTGAATCCATCAAGTTTTGGTGTTCGATTTTGCAAGGGTAATCTTTGAACGAGTATAACTCGATGTTAATATGGTATTTTTGCTGATTTAGACCCACCAAATTGTAGAGAATCAAATTAACTTTCCAACGACACAATTTCGCCTTAATCCAATACCCGAGCAAGAAGTTATACCCATTTTCGTGAGAGATAGTAAGCATAGGCGATTGGTTAGGTGCCGCCTAACCCAAGCATAGGCGATTGTTTAGGTGCCGCCCAGCCCATAGGCGATCACTTGGGCGCCACCTAAGTAAATTCCAGGTGTCAAAAACACTCCGTCTTGAGTTATTTTAAAGGTAATTAAGTCTTTAAATACTCCTTACACGTCCCTAAACTTAACCCTACGGAATATATATATCTTCTAAACATACTGCAACCCTATTTTTATCTCAAATCTCATCATCCAAGAGCACTAAAGGAGGAAAATAACTAGGGTTGCATAAATAAGCTTGAAGATTCGATTTCAAGGAAAATCCTCCATCAATCATCAAGAATCTTCCTTCTAAGGTATGCGTAATGTTCATCCACGGATTCCTTTCGTCCGGGAAGTTCAAGAATCAATCTTTAAAATACAAAAAGCTTGGTTGATTATGGTGATATGATCATATCTATGTTGATGATTGTTTGTTTTCCTCTTTTTCATTATAAAAGTATGATTTCTATATTGTT
>NW_025835226.1:0-2698 GCF_002878395.1 Capsicum annuum
TTTCTTACTTGACATCTAGAAGTTGAAGTAGATACATTAGCCTAGTTTGAGGCGTAGATTGCCTAAATATGGAAATTGAGAATTCGTAGTGGGTTCGTTTAGCCCACTTATGTGTTAGACATTGTGGACTTAGATGCGGGTGTTAGTCTTAATTGAGTTTAATGAGCCTTATGTATGATATTTGATTAGTGAGTTGATGGATAATGATTACTGATGTTACGGCTTTTAACGGAATATTTTAGGCCTTTTTCTTAGGATAATTGTGTGTTTTCAAGCAACTATTGTTGTATTTAACATTGGACTTTAGTGTTTTTAGGACAAGAACTGAGCGTGAAGAATAACTTGGAAAAATTGGGCAAAACAAGAGAAAAATGACAAGAGATGACTTAGGCGATAGACCGTCGAGCATGCGACGGACCTTAGGCCTAACCGTTGCCCAGAAGCAAAAGGCAGTGTCACTGGAAGTCTCGTGATGGTCCAGGCGATGGGCCTTCGATCCTATGATAATCCATTGCCAGACCTATCACCGAGAAACAGAAGTAGTATCACTCCAGCAACGGTCCAAACGACGGACCGTCGCCCAATCCATCGAGCATGACACGGGAATTCTAAGTTTAAATTTTAAAACCCTAGTTCCTAGAATCGTATAAACACTAAGTATTATGTTATATTTGGCAGCTTTTACAGGATTTTCATACTTTCTCTTCTATTGAGAGCATTTTAACACTTTTCTTTGAGATTTGAAGCTAGAAACTAAGATCTGATTATTATTTTCTATATTTTCCATTGAAGATTGAGAAGAACAATATTGTAACTTTTGTAAGTACTCTCTTGAAGCTATTTATGAACATCAATATGTCTTTGATATCATATATGAAGATGAGCCTCTAAACTCCCATAACTAGGATTATGAGAGCCTTGATGTAGAGAGCTGCTCGGGGTTGTTAATCCATTTGATTTCTAACATCTATCTAAATTGCTTGAATATCTCTTCATTATAATGATATCTCTTAGTTGCAAACTTGAGAAGTGAGCCCATAAACACCACTTGTCTGAACAAGAAAGTAAATGTTGGGAAAAAAAGGTGATTCATATGAAATCCATTGGTTTACCCTTTGGGTTAAGGGTTAATGCCCTAACTGTTTGAACATCTCGATGAGCATAACTTTAGTTTACTCATTCTCATTGAAATTATACTTGAATTAACTCTCACTAGTTGGACCTCTGTGTGATAAAAAAATGAAAGAATATTATTAACACATTAAAACCCTCCTTTATTCCAAAATCTTAGATCAACAGTCCATTAAGAATCGGCTTACTCAGTTGGACAAGTATTCCCTATTGGATTTGACCCCAACCTTTGTTCGGTTCTATACTTGACAACGACTGCTTATACTTTTGTAAGAAAATTGTAATATAAGCGTATCAAATTTTGCCGCCGTTGCCGAGGAATACGATTGTCAATTAATTCTGTGATTGTTAATTGACCTTTGGTTAAAGTTTCCTAAATTTTACCTTTGTTTGTTGTTTTTGCTTTGTGTAGGGTAGTTATTGTGTATGCCAAGTACATAGAGATCGGATGCACTATTATTAAGAATACATCCAGAACCGCAGTTAATTGGTAGAATGGCAGACCCCCAAGACGCTAAAAGATTAGCCGCTCTGGATAGTGCTCAACTTAATCAGCAGAATAATGGTCAACCGACACATCATCCTAATCCTGATAATGATGATATGGGGGATGATAATTTGTTAGATCCTGTTAACCCAAGGTGTGCAGAGAATATGACTGCACCGGTAAATCGTAATGTGTAATACCCCGTATGTTTCTAATCTTGTGATTCATACTTGACTACATGACTTAAAATGAATATCCTAGTGATAGGATAGCTTATGATGCATTAAGCATGTTCATATGAGTCACTTAAGGTAATACAAGCTAAGAGTTTTTCAATCCATCAAGTTTTAGTGTTCAATTTTGCAAGGTCATCTTTAAATGAGTATAAATCGATGTTAATGTGGTATTTTGGCTGATTTAGACCCACCAAATTGTAGAAAATTGAATTAACGTCCCAACGATACCAATTTCGCCTTAATCCGATACACGAGTGAAAAGTTATGCCCATTTTCGTGAGAGACAGTAAGCATAGGTGATCAGTTAGGCGCCACCTAACCCAAGCATAGGCAATTGGTTAGGCGCCGCCCAACCCAAGCATAGGCGATCACTTGGGCGCCGCCTAAGCCAATTCCAGATGTCAAAAACACTCCGTCTTGAGTTATTTTAAAGGTAATTAAGTCTTTAAATACCCCTTACACGTCCCTAAACTTAACCCTACGAAATATATATCTTCTAAACATACTGCAACCCTATTTTTATCTCAAAGCTCATCATCCAAGAGAACTAAAGGAGAAAAACAACTAGGGTTGCATAATTTAGCTTGAAGATCCGATTTCAAGGAAATTCCTCCGTCAATCATCAAGAATCTTCCTTCTAAGGTATGCGTAGTATTCATCTATGGATTCAATTCATTCATAGAGTTCAGGAATCAATCTTTAAAATACAAAAGCTTGGTTGATTGTGGTGATATGATCATACCCATGTTGATGCTTGTTTGTTTTCCTCTTTTTCATTATAAAGTATGATTTCTATATTGTTGGGTGTTGATGATCATGTTGTTGATATTGGGTGATTCCCAAG
>NW_025835227.1:0-1517 GCF_002878395.1 Capsicum annuum
GAAATCGAATCGTCATTCCTACGTGTGTTAGCTCCAATTCCATGATTATTATTTAAATTCATGTGACATGATCTTTCTCCTAGTATATAAAGTGATTATGAGGTGAAAAATGTTCATAGTAATGGGCTAAAGCAAAGTTGAGCTAAGAACCCTTCATTCATCCAAATTTGAATATTTAATTCAACAAGGATCATTTTTGAACAAGTATAAATTTTTGTATATAAAGAATTTGGCCGATTAAGACCCACCAAATTGTAGATAATCGAATTAGCTTTCCAACGATATCAATTTCTCCTAAATCTGCCAACCGAGTAAAAATTATGTCATTTTTCGCATGAGGCAATAACGGGTCGCGATAGCCCTGCGACGCGAGGGCTACTTAACCCAAATAGGGGTCGCGTCGCGAGGGCTACTTAACCCAACTAGGGGTCACGATGCGGGGGCTATTCTCGCCCAGTTTCAGCTTCTTAAGGGTCATGAGGAACTTTGGTACTTTCCCCTAAATCCCAAACATCCAAAAAATGATTTATATCACTCAAAATCCGTCCATAACCCTTAAAATTCATTCCCCAAAGGCATAATATGCCTCACTACCCAATTCCTCTCAAAAATCCAACCCTAATCCTTTCCCTAAATATCAAGAACTCATCCTAAGATCAAGAATTCCAAGAAGAGGTTCAAGATCCGGGTTCCATCTATCAAGAACTAGGTTCCATCTTTCAAATCTCGTAATCTAAGGTACGTGAGATTTTCCTAAAACTACTTGGGCATAAATAAATTGTTCAACAACTTTTAACATTGTGAAATCATGAATATTGAAGGGGTTTTAGAATTTATATTACAATGTTGCTTTATGAATTCTTTAATGACATTATTGTTTTGGTCTTGAAGCCTTTTCCCGAAATTAATTTGAAATTTTTTAATATATGTATATGGTTAAAGTTGATAATTGAATTGAGAGCATGACTATTTACACCCCCTCTCATGTTGCAACACCTCTTGATTTTAGAATGTTATTTAGAAGCATGGCATCAGTGTCCTTGAATATTGTTGAATGCTTTAAGATTTGATTTAAATTTATGAGAGGGGAATTTTGCATGTTGATAAATGCTGAATATATATAATGAAAGAATTGCATGATTTTTCAAAATACATGACCACCTTATGTTTATTGAAATGATTGAAAGGAATGATCTTCGCATAATTTGATAAATGTATTGAAGAACGAATCTTCTTGAATTGATTGAAGTATGGTAGTCTAAACTTTATGTTATAAAGAGAAAACTGTGATATGATTTTTATGGCTCAGAAACATGACTTGCAAGTCTTGGTGTGACGACACCAAAACAGATAATTCCATAACAAACTCAGAATAGAATAGAAGTCAGATTTTACTCAGATTTACATATTTTAAATTTTGAAAAATGCATGTTCAGAAAAGTTTAAAAATGGGCATAAAGAGATGTTAGGTGGCTTTCCAAAGAAGGCACGAGTTCAGATAAATCATTGCCTGAAAT
>NW_025835228.1:0-1852 GCF_002878395.1 Capsicum annuum
CTAAGTAAATGCTTGTAATGATATGCCAAATGGCTAATTAATAGGACGCCACTTGTCTTAATGAGGAGGCTTCATCCTCCCTATGTAGTGTTTGAGATTCAAGATCAAAATCACAAAATATTCACACGAACCAAAAAAGCTAACGTTAAAATAGGATTGAACATAGTTAATCCTTGTCCCACAGTTATTTCTCTCGAGATTTTCCTCAGTTTTTCACATGCTCTGCCAGATAAGATTGATTTTACAAATAAAATGCAATGTAACTTACAGGCATTTTAAAGTAGAGAAGCATTTACTACCTATCAGATACTTATAAGATTAGGCAAAGAATGCTTTATAACTTGAGATACAGCATGTGGATTTATTGGGTAGGTGATGATCACAGTGACATTTACATGCCATAGCCCATATTTCACATCTACCAGTAGTATTTGTTGGTAGTTAGTATGGTAAAAATGCAATAAGAAGATAGTAGTATTTAAGAGATTTTTCTTATAGATTAATAAAATTATGATTGTTATATTTCAAAGCACGATATTATTTAAAACTATACCATGTATGCTGATAGTATCAGCAGATTTATGTGTGTGATATAGCAGAAACTCACAACCAAATGGGACAAACATCTAATAACTTAATCACAAAATTATAATCAATCTTCATTCATTAATAGAAAACTAACTTTTAGTTGAAACAGAAAGTACCAAAATTTACTATAGATGCAAATGCCCTAAGAAAGAACAGAGTTCAGTTAACAAATTTAAGTTCCATTGTGCCATTTTACTTGCACCAAATGCATTAAAGCATGTTGTGATCATCATATTTACTTGCATAATTAGTTCAGATTTTTCTGTAACCACTGACAAATGTACTACTTTTTGGTTACATATATAATGAAAACACATAACAATTTAGATGCCATATAGACTCAACCAAGAAAATTTCATATTTATGTTGATTAAAAAATTATTTTTTTCTCAAATTAATCTACTAACCACTTTATTTTGTGTTGGTATAGGGACTGCTAGAATTGCTTACAACAATTAGATACGTGAAGAGATACTTGAATTGCACCTCGAATATTAAAATCGTATTTAATAATCAAGAAATTCAATAAATCTAGCTTTATTTGAACATCATAAAAGTGGTTGGAATCAGATAGTGAAATCGACAAAAACAGTGAGCAACATAACAATGTTTGCAAAAACAATTATTCAGCAAGGTGTGTATTTGGGCTAAACGCATCTATTTGTGAAAATAATAGTAATTTCAACGTTTCCATTAAAAGATCCCCAACAAACTGGTATCAGAAATACAAATTCTTGCTAATTATGAATGTCATAAATAGTCGAGATGAAGTTACTCTAAACATAATATCTGTTGGAGGTAACCATTTAACAAAGATGATACGAACTGACCAAGATGTCTGTTAGAGATTTATTTGTGTTGGTATAGAACAATTGTGGTGATAACTTCTCCAAGATCTTATTTTCACAGAATTATGAGCTCTGTTGCAAAGTAAATTTCAGGAATATTTGAAGCAACTTGACAATGGTAAGCTTTCATATCAGAAATGAATTGATAAGTGTTACACCCCTGTTTTTCACCGCATCCGACCCCGCTAGGGAGTTGGTTTTAGAGAAAATGGGTTTTTCCAATTAAAGTGACGTTTTGAAAAGGGATTATTTTATTTACAGAGTCGCCACTTGGAATTGAGTTTGGGTGTTTCAAGTCGCCTTATTGAATCCCTATTCAAAAGAAAATGACTCTTTATTTTTATTTTTTTGGTCTGCGAACTAGGAATTCAGATAAGGAATTCTGTTGACCGAGGGGAAGGTGTTAGGCACCCCTC
>NW_025835229.1:0-1067 GCF_002878395.1 Capsicum annuum
GAATACCTTTTGTCAATCAAATTTGACCTTACACTAGTGATTTTGATGGAATTCGCACAACGATTTTAAATCAAAATCTATTCTTCCCCTTATTAAGGCACCTCTCGCAAGAAGAAGGCAACCTTATTAAAGAGAAGACTGCTTTTAAAATTAACAGACTTTCTTCACACATTTATTTTCTTAAACAAGAAATTCACATAAAGAAAATTGAATAAATTTTAAAAACCCCGGAGATGGTAAATAAAATTGCCAATCTTCAAAAGACTTTCGAAGAAGAAATTTGTTTCGAATTTCCTAATGCCTTTTGGGAAAGAAAAAGACATTTAGTAGAACTTCCATACATTACTGGTTTCAACGAACAGGCAATTCCTACTAAGGCTAGGCCCATTCAAATGAACCAAGAAATAATGGAAATCTGCAAAAACGAGATAAACCATTTACTAAAAAATGGGATTATCAGAACCTCTAACTCTCCTTGGAGTTGCTCTGCCTTTTATGTAAATAACAGTGCAGAAAAGGAGAGAGGAACTCCCAAGCTCGTAATAAATTACAAGCCTTTGAATGCAGTTTTAAAATGGATCAGACATCCGAGTCCTAATAAAAGGGATCTTTTAAAAAGAACTTTCAAAGCCAACCTTTACAGTAAGTTTGACATGAAGTCAGGATTCTGGCAGATTCAAATTGCTGAAAAAGATAAATACAAGACTGCCTTCAATGTCTCTTTTGGACATTATGAATGGAATGTCTTACCATTCGGTCTTAAAAATGCTCCATCAGAGTTTCAAAACATCATGAATAGTATCTTCAATCCTTATAGTCATATGTCGATTGTTTATATTGATGATGTGCTTATTTTCTCAGAAAATATTGATTCTCATTTTAAACATCTCAAAACTCTCTTTAAGATAGTTAAGTTTAATGGTTTAGTCATAAGTACAAAGAAGATGAAGCTCTTTTAAACGTCTATAAGATTCTTAGGGCATGATCTTTATCAAGGCAGTTATAAACCTATTTGCAGCGCCATAGAGTTCTCCTCCAAATTCCCTAACGAAATTAGCGATAAAACC
>NW_025835230.1:0-1257 GCF_002878395.1 Capsicum annuum
ATAATATACAGTCAATTATAAAATACAAATACAAAACAGTTCTTTAAAATACAAGTGCGAATTATATAAAATATAAATGATGGTGCGAACTAACAAATACAAATACAAGTGCGAATTATAAAATACAAATATAAACGCGAACTACAAAATACAAATACAAGCGTGAACTTTAAAATACAAATATAGTTGTATCAATGAATACAAAAATATAAATGACGGTGTGACTACAAATAGATAAACAATTATGGTATTTACGTTTTCATCAATGACTTGTGCTCAAGTAGTTATTTTTTAAAAATACAAAACATATAAAATAGAACCAAAAAATGATAAAGAAAATAAGTAAAAAAAAGAAAAAAAAAAAAAGAAAGAGAGATAGAAGAGGGAAAAATATATATAAAAAAATAAAAAAAATAAAAATAGGAAAAATTAGAAAAAAGAAAACGAGGAAAACACGAAAAAGAAGCAATATAAGAAAAAGAAAAAAAAAATGATAGTGTTTTGGCAAGACTAAATATGTAGTGTATTTATGTTTTTATGAATACAGACCACTAAGTAAAAGTGAATACAACAGTTGTGAATCGAATACAACAGCTAAATGGTACTGTATTTATATTTTATATGAATACAGACTATTGATAAAATCGAATACAGCGGGCGTAAATTGAATACAGCGGCTATAAATGGTAATTATGTAAAATATGGTTATGAAAGGTGAGTTTCCAGCCAAATGTAGCTATTTTTTTAAGATCCCCATTTAAAAACCATAAAGCTAATTTAAAGGGACTAATAAATTTTCAGGCACGTAAACATATCTAAACACTAATTAACGAGTCAGCTTAATTATTGATTAACAGTACAAAAAGTAGGCAATTTGTAGTGGTTTATTTGTGGATGTATTAAGAAATCCCACTAATAATTCATTTTGTGATGTTTTGTTTTGACTCCTACAATATAAATTTTTTATGACAATTCTATTATGGATGTCAGAAAATTGTCACGGTTCAATATAAATTATGATGGTTAATGAGTACCAAAAATTTATTAAAATTTGTTACTTTTAGAAATTATATCCTTTTTGTATTTTTTTATTTTATTATATTTAAATTATATGGTATATAATAACTAACATTAATAGTTAACTCATTCTATATAAACACAAAAGCACACCCTTCTCCTTCTTCATTTTCATTTTAATAGGCTTGTAATTTTTTTATCATCTATTTTTCTTACCTATTAAGATACTCTCTGAATATA
>NW_025835231.1:0-1101 GCF_002878395.1 Capsicum annuum
CTCGAACTTGTCCTCCAAACTACTTTAACACTTAAACTTAACTTTTGTTTATTTACCTACCTAAACAACTTTCAAGTGAATTAAATTCACCCCTATGGTTGATGTGACCAAAAAAAAAAAAGGGCTAGTGAATTTTTTTTTTTTAAAGGGACACTTTATTGCTATTATTATTTAAAAATGGCCACTTTATTGCTGAAATTAAAAGAAAATCAAAGGGCATGTCTTCTTCGTGAAGACATTTTCATCTTCTTCATCACTTTCCTTCCCCATTTCCACCCCCACCCCACCCCCAACACTCCATTTCTTCATCTTCTTTATACCTCCATCCCGTTTCTTCGTAATCTCCTTCCTATCAGGTCCTAATTGATTCAAAATTTTATTTTTCGACAATCAAAAAGGCTTCAAGATTGATGAACAAGTTTGGTTCTTGACCAAGAATTTCATGTCATGAGAATATCATCTATGCCATTTCTGAATTTGGGACTGTTTATACCATTTCTGTAGACATTTTGAGTAGAAGATTGAAAATTTAAGAGTTTCGAGATTTTGTGTTTTGGTTAATGTGAATGAATTTGAATTTGAGATTTTGTGTATTGATGTGTTTTTGTGATCATGTACTTGTATTTAGTCCATTGTTGAATCGTCTATTTGACTCATTTCATTTTATTTTTTTTGGTTTTCCATTCTGTTCGGTATCCGTATTGAAACTCGGCTAATTCAAATTCGCACCGATGAGGGCCCATTCAAAATAGCACTTTCTACTAAAGATTTTTCTATAATCAAGGCTCAAACACGAGATCTCTAATTAAAGTTAAGGGAGAGACAACTATTCAAAGAGACATTATTCTTTAGAAGAAATGAAATCTCTTGTCCTCCTACAAAATGAATAGAAGGAAATGACTTTTTTTATAAGTAGAAAAGTGAAGATTCTTTCTAAAGGTCATAAAATTTTTAAAAAAATAAAAAAATCTAAAGGGCTAGAAATAAATTCTATTTTTTTATTACATGTATATGAAATATTTTTCTTAAAAAAAGCTACTTGTCTTTTATGATTTTTCAAAGATATTTTTTGACGTTTTTCTTGTGCAAGCTTTTTGGTTT
>NW_025835232.1:0-1649 GCF_002878395.1 Capsicum annuum
ACAGACTAAAATAATAGAAGAAGATACTCTAGAAAAAATACTTAACACCCTAACTACGCTTTCAATGAAAGTGGACAGTATGGGTAATGAGATAAAAAAGCTAAAGACTAATAAAGATAAACTGAAGTCTATAGCTACAAATCAGCTAACTCAGCAGTGTGCAGAGCTATGTCGATCGGAAGACATTAAAGTTCCAGAGCTAGAAGGAGACGTTGGGACACTCCATAAAACCCATAACATTTATCAATCTACTTCTGCAGGTACAAGCAAAGGAGTTAATCGACTAAGATACCAGAATACGAATATGAATAAAATATTTGAAAAATCATTTATACCAAAAATACAAAAAGACCACTTGTTCATACCCCCACAAGTTAGCACATACCGAGATAGCCTAAACCAAGATAAAAAAGTTTACAACTACACCGCCCAGAAATACGTAGAAAATATATACAGAGTACAAACTTTTCTAAACCATAACCCCAGAGCTACAAACATCAAAGAACCAAACACCAACTATATAATCCAAAAATTACAAGGATATAACAAACTAATTGCACTACCCAAAACTAATCCAAGCCTAGTAAAAACTTGTTTTGACTATGGACTATTAAACACCATATACACCTAAGACGGAGAAGAATTAACAACTATGGAAGAATTGCACAAGATATTCACCACCTACAAAAGGATAACGAAAGAAAATCTATTTTACATAAAGTGTTATACTGCACCGGCCGAGATACTATATGACGAAATAAAACCAGTTATACAAGTTGTAAAGATAGGACTAACTAGAGATATGATCATACTAGAAGATATTACATAGCAACCGGAAATACCCAGAATTGAGATACCGGACTTCTACGCAAATAAATGACTTATTGGACTAGCTACGATTATCCAAGAACTAACAAATAATTATACTAATGGAAACCCAATATGGAGCTATTATCATCAAATGATTTACTCTAATTCAAAAGAGCTACGACAAGCAGATATGGAAGATGTCAGACAATGGATAATGACATTACTCAACCCAGAAAAATAATCTACCGCAAGAGCAATTAAAAAAGGATTTATTTCGGACGGACTACTGACAAGATATTGTAAAATAATTGGACACAAATATTCAGATCACCAATGTTCAAGATGTAATGGAGAAGATAACATTATTCCAGAAGTACATCTAGAATAAAAGAAGACAAAATGCCAGCTGAAAAGATAGGATAAGAAGCAATAATAGAGATATAGCAGATACGACAAGATCAACGGAGACAAGATATTGAATTATTGTACAAAATCTTTAGACTTTACGTAAAAGTTGTAATTATTGTAGATTTTTTAGGCTTGTAGGTTTGTAGAAAATTTAAAGGCTAGGTAGTAGCCTCCTTTTTTGACTTTTTAGTAGTTGTTTTACAAAAAAAAAACGTGTGAAGATTGTAAAGTTTTTCATTCTATAAATGAAGGCAACTGAAGGCATTGCAAAGCAAGCCTTCATGCGTTGAAGCAAATACTCTCTCCATTTCACAACAAATATTTTACTCAGTTAATTAAATAGACATATTTCAATGGAAAAAGCTATGGAGGAACAAACTTCAGAAATATCAAAACTACCCGAACAGGTATATTTATTTATGATTATGAAT
>NW_025835233.1:0-1158 GCF_002878395.1 Capsicum annuum
GAAACCTGTCGATACTAATGGTTTTGACAGAATCATTCTGGGATTTCGATTTTATTTCACGCCCCATTGGTGAGAAGGAATTATCACTTTCCTCAGCTTTATTTTTACCCGATTGAGATTGTTCAGAAAGTTCCTCCGAATCTATCTGTACTCTAGCCATTTTTGTTGGATGGTCAGAAGTTGATCCACTTTCAGTTTCTTTTATTTTGGGAGACATATTTTAACTACAAACAATAGAAAAACAAAAAATACATTGCATTTGATGTTTGCATAATTTTTTTTTAAAAAAAAAAAGGTAAGACAAATTTCAATAAATTATTCTACGCCATATTACAAAAAAAAAATACTCCAACAGATAAGCCATCAGTTGGAACAGATGGGGAATCTGTTTGAAGACCAATTTAATATCTCCCAATAAATATTCCACCTGTTGCAATAAATGGACCACCAACAGTACAACCAATGCCACCAAGACCACAACCAATGCCACCAATACCAACACCAAGACCACCGATACCACCACCAAAAACATAAATACCGACACTAACAACAAAATCCACCAACAATACCACAAACACCATCCAACAATACCACGACAGTCAATAAAATACTGAGACAAAAATTAGGGTTTTCTCGGGTGCTTCCTACTTTTTTAGCATCAAAACACAAAATTGTTAATCCATTCTCGCAGATAATACAATTAAAAGTCTTCTTTTTCATCATTAACTAAAAAGCCCTAATGTTTAGAATAATAAATAAATTTAGAACTCTTCTTGAACTTTGTTACCTGTGAAGACAGAGAAAACGACGGATACAAGCGAAAATGAAGTCGAAAATAACAACTATGTGGTCGAAAATGGAAAGAAAATCGATCTGTTTTGAAGGATTGAGCAATATGTTGTAGTTATTGTCTGTATTGTTGAGAGAGATAGAGAGGAGCCAGAACTTGAGATTTGAAATGAGGAAAAGTTTTTCCCGTAAAAGGATGATTTGTATGGGTTGATTTGTAATTTTGGAAAAGAATGACAAGTTTTAAAATTGTTAATTTGGTCCAAATTGATCTTAATTAATTTTTAAATTTTCAAAAGATAAACTAGTTTTTAAAACATTAAATTAATGAGAGCTCATTTCAACTCAGAGTGATCGATCGATGACCCG
>NW_025835234.1:0-3403 GCF_002878395.1 Capsicum annuum
GTGCCTGGTATTACATTAATACCAAACTCTACTTCTCGTTCAAGAGGTAAACCTGGAAGATCTTCAGGAAATACATCAGAAAATTCATTTACCACCAGAACAGCGTGAAGAGTTGGTGGCTCCGCTCCTATATCCCTTACTCTAACTAAATGATATATGTATCCCTTGGAAATCATTCTTCTTGCCTTAAAATAAGAAATAAATCTACCTCTTGGTGCGCCAATTTCACCTTTCCATTCAAGGACTAATTCATTTGGAAAATGGAAATATATCTTTTTTCGTGCAGCAATCATTTGTGGCATAATAAGATGCCAACCAGTCCACACCCATAATAACATCAAAATCTACCATTTCTAACTCCACAAGATTAGCCATCATATCATGACCACAAACAGTTACTATGCAGTTTTGGTTAACCCTTCTAGCTATAATAGATTCCCCAACTGGTGTGGACACTTCAAATGGATACTAATAGTTCGGGTATTCTTTCAAACTTTCCAGTAACTAATGGAGTAACATAATATAATGTAGAACGGGGATCAAGTAAGGCATATATATCGAATGAAAAGATAGACAACGTACCCGCAACCACATCTTGGGAAGCCTTTAAATTTTGTTGATCCGCTAGAGCATACGTACAATTTTGAGCCTCGCTAGAACTCGTGGCTCCTCTATCACCTCTAACATGACCCATTGGTTGTGTACCCCTTTTTGAATAAGGCATCGATGATGATGATGCAACAAATGACCCCGTAGATCGTGCCATACCCCCTATACCCCTTCGTGGGCATTCTCTTATCATATACCTCGACATACCGCACCAAAAGCAAACATTGATCCCCAGCCGATATGTGCCCAAATGATACCTTCCACATTTATTGCATGGCTCTCGAGGAGGTCTCAATTGTCTCATATTCCCTTGCCCTTGGTACCTCACTGTCCGCGAACTCTAACTCTCACTTCTGTGCCTAAATTGATTTCCTCTAAACCCTTAGAACTGTGGTGGGGCACTAGCTGTAGAATAAGAAGATAATGGCCTAGGTGGTCTAGCAGAAAACTGTGGTATGAACCCTCCTTGTGATGCCATGAACTGCCCTATAGATCTGGCCCACTTGGAATATCCTCTTTCTAATTCTTGAGTTCTTTTTCTCTGCCTCTGATCTTCCATTTTCTATCCAAAAGCTTGGATCCTCGCTATGTCCATATCTTTGTTCAAAGCAGCAATAGTACAATCTCTAAACAGATATTGATCCAGCCTATCTACATATTGATGAACTCTGTCATCCATAGTAGCTACAACATTAGGAGCATATATCAACAAGGAATTAAATCGGAGACTATACTCCCTCACGCTCATATTCCCCTGACGAAGATTTAAAACTGATCTGCACGAGCCTGACGAATCTCAAATGGAAGATAATGATCAAAAAATACCTCTTTGAACTCTTCCCAAGTAGTTGGGGGTGCATCAATACCCCTAGATAGTTTCCAGTCCTCGTACCAATATATAGCCTCCCCTTTGAATTTATACGCCACTAACTCCACTGTCTCTCTACCCGTTACATGCATAACATCTAAGGCTCTTTGAATTTGATCAATAAAGTCCTGCGGGTCCTTATTAAGATCTGATCTAGTAAAAGTGGGAGAATCCATCTTAAGAAAATCCTGTGTTCGAAGGCTAGCCGCCCTATCTGTACCACTAGGACTCGTGGTAGGAATGACTTGCCCTTGAGCTTTCTAAGTAACTATACGAGTCAAAAGTTGCACTGCATTTCTAAGATCTTGATCAGCAGTATTAATAGATGGATCTGGGGATATAGTTCTCCTCCCCCTTATTTATTCCGGAGTGGAAGAAGTTTCTGATGCATGCTCAGCTGGAGCCTCACTTTCATTAGCTGGTATAGTGGGTGACTTACTAGTCCCCTCTCCGACAGCCACATCTACTTGTTTACGGGTATTCTTGCTTCTAGTAACCAACATCATTACTATAATAAGAGAAACAAATAGATTCAATGGTCAACTATGACTTCATATACAATATAGGCTCTATCGCATGATCTAAGATATGAAGAAAAGAAACAATTCCTAAATATTCAAAGCCTCCTATTTATAGATGTGGTGCATGACACACCGATAAACAAGACTCTACGTAGACACGGCTTTGTAGAATCACTAGGAAGAACTTCTCTGATATCACTTTTGTTACGCCTCAAATCCCATAGGGGTGGACTGGCACCCGTAACCGAGGAGGCCCGGGAGAACCAACTCATAACCTTATACTTCCCATGCATACCTCTATGACAACCCGAAATTCGGACAACATCATGTCGCATATAAAAGAAAATAATCATCTATATAAGCTCGAGCACACATATATATGTATAAATAATACTTAGCCGTTGGAGCCATCACGTCTATTAACCACCTTGACTATACATTAGGTCTACAAAGCCTTTAGATAATACACAGAGTTTAACTAAGGTTGGGAAACACCCCGCCATATAACTAACTTTTATACAATACCAAAAGTGATTGGATATGACACGGAAAGCCCCAAAGCAAACTGGAGCTCACTAAAAGCAGCTGGATATCCTGGCTCCTACTTGTGCAGTGTATGAACTGAGGTACATGTACCTACAGCATGAAATGCAGGTCCCCCGCGAGGGACATCAGTATAAAATATGTACTGAGTATGTAAAGTTGTAGATAATCACATATGATATAGGAGCTCAATAGAAATCAGAAACAAGTGAATAAATCATAATAGGAGTGGACCACACTTACCGGAACTTGTCACAACCTATACATTGTATTTATTCAATCACTTTACCTTCATTTTTATCATCTTTGTAATCATTACTGTACTGTACTGTGACCATTAGGCTTCCTCCAGTACATATCAACTAGGATTGACCCATGATAGGCTTATGCCCCTAGGATACCACCCATAAACACATAAATAGGGATCGACCCATGATAGGCTTATGCCCCTGGGATACCATCCGATAAGAGAGAACTTCTATCACTTAGTTCAATTAATCTTTGATATTGTTATTTCAGTCACCACCGCATTTTCAATACTTTGAAACAATGATACATCAATAAGAGACATATAAATAGACCATCAACGCAATAACAATGAAGTAAGAACTCATTGGTACATCAATGAAGTGTTTTGAAGTCATCAATGCCATAACAATGAAGTAGGAACTTATTGGTATATCAATGAAATGTTTCGGAGTCATTAATAGCACATGGATCTTGTTTGAGTAACTGGATACCTTCTGACATTCATTAGTGCAATAAACATGTAAGATTTGGAAAACAAGTAAGTATTGGAATGTCTTGACATCTTGTAGGGTGGAAACAAGTTCATTGGTAACGTAGGACATCATACAAAACC
>NW_025835235.1:0-1698 GCF_002878395.1 Capsicum annuum
TGTAGATCTGGCCCTCTTGGAATATCCTCTTTCTAATTCCTGTGTTCTTCTCCTCTGTCTCTGATCTTCCATTTTCTATGCAAAAGCTTGGATCCTCGCTATGTCCATATCTTTGTTCAAAGCGGTAATAGTATAATCTCTAACCAGATATGGATTTAGCCTATCCACATATTGATGAACTCTGTCATCCATAGTAGCTACAACATTAGGAGCATATCTCGACAAGGAATTCAATCGGAGACTGTACTCCCTCACGCTTATATTTCCCTGATGAAGATTTAAAAACTGATCTGCATGGGCTTGACGAATCTTGAATGGAAGATAATGATCAAGAAATGCCTCTTTGAACTCTTTCCAAGTAGCTGGGGGTGCATCAATACCCCTAGATCATTTCCAGTCCTCGTACCAATATATAGCCTCCCCTTTAAATCTATACACCGCAAACTCCACTGTCTCTCTACCCGTTACATGTATAATATCTAAGCCCTTTAAATTTGATCAATAAAGTCCTGTGGGTCCTCGTTAAGATCTGATCCAGTAAAAGTGGGAGGATCTATATTAAGAAAATCCTGTGTTCGAATTCTAGCCGCCCTATCTGTACCACTAGGACCCGTGGTAGGAATGGCTTGCCCTTGAGCTTGCCCAACAACTATACGAGTCAAAAGTTGCACTGCATTTTTAAGATCTTAATCAACAACATTAATTGGTGGCTCTGGGGATATAGTTCTCCTCCCCCTTATTTCTTTCAGAGTGGAAGAAGTTTCTGATGCATGCTCAGCTAGAGCCTCACTTTGATTAGCTGGTATAGTGAGTGACTTACTAGTCCCCTCTCCGGCAGCCACATCTACTTGCTTACGGTATTCTTGCTTCTGGTAACCGACATCATTACTATAATAAGAGAAACAAACGGATTCAGTGGTCAACTATGACTTTATATACAATATAGGCTCTATCACACGATCTAAGACATAAAGAAAAGAAACAATTCCTAAATATCCATAGCCTCCTGTTTATAGATGCGGTGCATGACACACCGATAAATAAGAATCTACGTAGACATGGCTTTGTAGACTCACTAGGATGAATTTCTCTGATACCACTTTTGTCACGCCTCAAATCCTATTGGGGCGGACTAGCACTTGTAATCGAGGAAGCCCGGGAGAACCAACTTATAACCTTATACTTCCCATGCATACCTCTATGACAACCCGAAATTCAAATAGTATCATGTCGCATATAAAAAGAAATAATCACCTGTATAAACTCGAGCACACATATATATGTATATACAATACTTGGCCGTTGGAGCCATCACGTCTATTAACAAAACACCACCTTGACTGTACATTAGGTCTACAAAGCCTCTAGACAATACACAGAGTTTAACTATGGTCGGGACACACCCCGCTATATAACTAACTTCTATACAATACCAAAAGTGACTGGATATGACACAGAAAGCCCCAAAGCAAATTAGAGCTCACCAAAAGCAACTGGATATCCTGGCTCCTACTTGTGCGGTGTATGAGCTGAGGTACCTGTGCCTGCAGCATGAAATGCAGGTCCCCCGTGGGGGACGTCAGTACAAAATATGTACTGAGTATGTAAAGCTGTAGATAATCACATACGATATAAGAGCTTAATAGAAATCAGAAACAAGTGAATAAATCGTAATAGGAGTGGAGCACACTTACTAGA
>NW_025835236.1:0-1124 GCF_002878395.1 Capsicum annuum
TTTTCATCATCAATCATTGAGAAAAGAACAAAGGCAAACAATATTCATACCTTAGTATTCACCTATTGATTATGCAATCCTATTTGCACACATAATAGATGCCGTTCGAAGCTCTCGAGATGACAAGCGTAGTTATCGGATTACTTTGGAATTTCTACGGTTGAATCAAAAGTAATTTAAAGGTCAAATTTGGCTAGGGTTTGTTCTTTCTCAATGATTGATGATGAAAAAGAGTTTTTGAACTCATATACATGTATATATACATATATTTTCGTTCATAATATAATAGGAAATGACCAAAATGCCTTTAAAATTTAAATAATGTCAAATCTGTCCTTTGATGGATTGTTTTGATAAGCTAAAGTAGATCGACCATAACTCTTTGCTCCGATATCAGATTTCGCTAAAATTAGTATCTTGGAAGGACAATTCAAAGGTATTTCATTTCATATAAAGTAGGCCACCCAGTTCATCCTATACAAGGAGTTATGGTCGTTTGAAGTTGACCCTAAAAATCTATTTTGATAGGCTGAAGTAAAACGAGTATAACTCCTTACTCAGATGTTGGATTTGGATGAAACAAATTGCATTGGAAATAAGACTCAAAGATCTTTCTTTTCATAGGTCGTAGCACTCCCAGTTCATTATATTAAGTGAGTTATGATCATTCAAAGTTGACCCAAAAATTCAGCTGGCCTCAGTAGTTTATGTGCAGGAAATTTTCCTGCACATTTACTATTCCCAAATATCCCGGCCACTGTTTTATAGTTTCGAACGTACACGATTATATCTGAAACCTATCCATTTTTTGAAATATTTATATCGTTGGAAAGCTTATTCAATAACCTTCGCATGGAACCATCGACGGGCAAATTCCGGTATAAATAAAATAAAAAAATTAATTCCATATAAATAAGACCAATACACATACTTGAATACGCTAATACACGTACTTGAATATGGGGTGTTGCATCCTTCCTCCCTTTAGGACATTCGTCCTCGAATGTTAGCATAGTTATTCAACTGAAACAAGTTTAAGTCCATCATTAACATTCACATCATCACATAAATACTATGCATATATAAAAAAAAACTTACTTGTTAATGTTCTAACTCTGTTTCTT
>NW_025835237.1:0-1247 GCF_002878395.1 Capsicum annuum
TAAGCCTTAATTACACCATAAAGGGTGTCACTTTAACCCTCTTATACTCCAATTACATTCACATACCATGCATATTCATATAACATCCTCCAATATCAAGTTTAGATTCATTTATCCTTCCAACAAATCCATTAAACCAAATTGAGCCATAGAGATAAATAATCATCAATTCAATAGTATATCACCATATCCACCTTCCATAACTCAATTACCATATCCACCTTCCACAATTCAATACAACCAAACCATGCAAAATAGTCCATAACCCTATTTTCATCACCTTTCAATAACAACCAATACATATAATCCTCTATCACACATATACATATGGAAGAGAACAAAGGCAAACAATATTCATACCTTAGAATTCACCTCTTGATTATGCAATCCTGTTTGCACAAATAATAGGTGCCGTTCGAAGCTCTTGTGATGACAAACGCAGTTATCGGATTACTTTGGAATTTCTACGGTTGAATCAAAAGTAATTTAAAGGTCAAATTTGGCTAGGGTTTGTTCTCTCTCAATGATTGATGATGAAAATGAGCTTTTGAACTCATATACATGTATATATACACATATTCCCGTCCATAATATCATAGGGAATGACCAAAGTGCCTTTAAAATTTAAATAACGTCAAATCTGTCCTTTGGTGGACTGTTTTGATAAACTAAAGTAGATCGAGCCAAATCTGTCCTTTGGTGGACTGTTTTGATAAACTAAAGTAGATCGAGCATAACTCTTTGCTCCGATATCGAATTTGGGTGAAATTGGTATCGTTGGAAAGATAATTCAAAGGGCTTTCATTTCATATAAAGTAGGCCACCCATTTCATCCTGTACAAGGAGTTATGATCGTTTGAAGTTGACCCTAAAAATCTATTTTGAGAGGCTGAAGTAAAACGAGTATAACTCCTTACGCAGATATTGGATTTGGATAAAACCAATTGCATTGGAAAGAACACTCAAATATCTTTCTTTTCATAGGTCGCAGCTCTCCCAGTTCATTATAATAAGGGAGTTATGATCATTCAAAGTTGACCCAAAAAATTGGCTGGCCTCAGTAGTTTGTGTGCAGGAAATTTTCCTGCACATTTACTATTCCCAAATATCCCGGCCACCGTTTTATAGTTTTGAACGTGCTCGATTATATCCGAAACCTATCCGTTTTTGGAAATATTTATATCGTTGGAAAGCTTATTCAATAACCTTCGCATAGAACCATCGACGGGCAAATTCCGGTATAAATA
>NW_025835238.1:0-2743 GCF_002878395.1 Capsicum annuum
TATGGTCGATCTACTTTAGCTTATCAAAACAGTCCACCAAAGGACTGTTTTGATAAGCTAAAGTAGATCGACCATAACTCTTTGTTCCGATATCGGATTTGGGTGAAATTGGTATCGTTGGAAGGATAATTATAAGGTCTTTCATTTCATATAAAGTAGGCCACCCAGTTCGTCATGTACAAGGAGTTATGGTCATTTGAAGTTGACCCTAAAAATCTATTTCGATAGGCTGAAGTAAAACGAGTATAACTCCTAACTCAGACGTTGGATTTGGATGAAACCAATTGAATTGGAAAGAAAACTCAAAGATGTTTCTTTTCATAGGTTGCAGATCTCCCATTTCATTATATTAAGGGAGTTATGATCGTTTGAAGTTGACCCAAAAATTTGGCTGGCCTCAGTAGTTTGTGTGCAGGAAATTTTCCTGCAGATTTACTATTCCCAAATATCCCGACCACCATTTTACAGTTTCGAACGTGATCGATTATATCCGAAACCTATCCGTTTTTAGAAATCTTTATATCATTGGAAAGCTTATTCAATAACCTTCGCATGGAACCATCGACGGGCAAATTTCGGTATAAATAAAATAAAATAAATTAATTTTATATAAATAAGACCAATACACGTACTTGAATACGCCAATACACGTACTTGAATACGGGGTGTTACATCCTTCCACCCTTTAGGACATTTGTCCTCGAATGTTAGCGTAGTTATTCACATTATTAATGGTTAGAGATCCGAAACAAGTTCAAGTCCATCATTAATATTCACATCATCACATAAATACTATCCATATATAAAAAAAACTTACTTGTTAATGTTCTAACTCCGTTTCTTGAACTTCCTGTTCATCTTTGAACAAATGAGGGTACTTAGATTTCATTGCTTTCTCAGCTTCCCATGTAATCTCTTCCCTTTGATTATTTCTCCAACGTACTTTCACAGATGCTATCTCTTTATTTCTCATCTTCTTAACTTGGCGATCTAGAATAGCAATAGGCACTTCCTCATAGGTAAGATCTTCCGCAACTTGCATATCCTCAGTAGAAGTGATAGGTGATGGATCTCCAATGCACTTTTGAAGCATTGACACATGAAATACCGAATGTACTGATGAGAGCTCTTTGGGTAGCTCTAATTCATATGCAACTTGTCCAAACCTTCAAGTGATCTTATACAGGCCTATATAACGTGGACTCAACTTTCCTTTCTTGCCAAATCTCATTACCCCTTTCATTGGTGATACCTTCAAAAATACCCAGTCACCTATAGAAAACTCTAGTCCTCTCCATCTACTATCCGCATATGACTTGTGTCGACTTTGGGCTATTTTCAGTCGTTGCTGAATTACTTTAACCTTCTCTATGGCTTGATAAACAAGTTTTGATCCGAACAAAAGAGTTTCACCCACTTCGAACCATCCTATTGGTGATCTACACTTCATTCCATATAAAGCTTTATATGGTGCCATTTTGATATTTGAATGATAGCTATTATTGTAGGCAAACTCAATAAGAGGTAAATGATCATCCCAGTTGCCCTTAAAATCTATTACACAAGCTCGTAGCATATCTTCAAGTGTTTGGATGGTACGTTCTGCTTGTCCATCTGTTTGAGGGTGAAAAGCTGTACTCAACTTCACTTGTGTTCCCAAACACCTCTGAAAAGTCTTTTAAAAGTTTGCGGTAAATTTAGTTCCCCAATCTGATATAATAGAAATTGGCACTCCATGTAATCAGACTATCTCTTTAATGTATATCTTCCCATACTCTTCAACTGTGTAAGTAGTCCTAATTGGTAGGAAATGTGCGGATTTGGTAAGCCTATCAACAATCACCCATATAGAATCAAACTTTCGGGATGTACGAGGCAAATCAATAACGAAATCCATGTTGATCATGTCCCACTTCCAGCTTGGAAGATCAATGCATTGCATATAACCTCCGGGTTTTTGGTGCTCAACTTTAACTCTTTGACAATTTGGACATTCAGCTACAAATTCTGCAATGTTCTTCTTCATGTCATTCCACCAATACATATCTTTCAAATATTGACATTTTGGTTGATCCTGGATGAATGAAATACCTTGAACAATATGCCTTTGTCATAATCTTCTTTCTTAGCCCATCTACATCCGGCACACACAATCGGTTTTGGCACTGAAGTACTCCTTCTCGCATAAGCTCAAATGCCTTGGTCGCACTACTCTGAACGTTCTCCTTAAGCTGTAATAAAATAGGCTCTGCATATTGCTTCTCTTTCACTTCAGCTACTAATGAAGATTCCGCAGCATTATGTACGATAAGCTCTTTATCCGGAGTTTCAAGAAGGCGAACTCCCAAACTAGCTAACTGGTGAAGATCTTTAATCATTCTTTGCTTTTCTATAGGCGCCATCATAGCCTTACAACTTAACGCATCAGCTACCATATTTGCTTTCCCTGGATGGTACAAGATATCAATATCGTAGTCCTTTAATAGTTCAAACCATCTCCGCTGCCTTAAATTTAGATCCTTCTGATTAAAAATATATTACAAGCTCTTATTGTCAGTATATATATCAACATGAACCCCATATAAGTAGTGGCGCCATATCTTTAAAGCAAAAATAACTGCTGCTAGCTCAAGACCGTGTGTAGGATAATTTTTCTTATGTGGCCACAATTGTCTAGAAGCATATGCTATTACCTTACCATGCTGCATCAATACACATCCTAAACCAATTCTGGAAGCATCAC
>NW_025835239.1:0-2827 GCF_002878395.1 Capsicum annuum
CCTGGGTTGGATGAAAGTGCTTCAGGTATAAGTTTCATTTTCCACTTATTACTTTCTAAGTTTATCATTTAATTCTGGATCCTTGTTATACTCATGCTAAAAGTGTCCTAACTCATTATTCGAGGATAAATTATCCTAAAAGTGGAGGAGGGGGATAGTGTAAGACGCTTCACATTTTGGTCAATTTATTTTTTGACCTTTCAATGTTCGTAATATTGATTTTGACTTGAATTATGTTTAGGGATGTTAAAAGGGTCATTTGGGAAATTTTTGAAAAGGGTTCGAGGATATTTTGGAATCTCAAGGCAGTAAGGGTCCGCGATATCACTGTGTTGCAGAGGTTACCCTCAACGATATCAGCATGAAACGGAGGATAACCTCCGTGATAATGTCATGCCACACCAAGGTGTGAATTTTATCCAGTTTTATTTTTTTCATCTGGGGTGAGGGACTTTTGGTCTTTTCACCCTTTCCACGACTTATAAACATAAAATTGAATTTTTTTTCCTTTAATTAAAAAGATCAAACACTCTTATTCTCTTCTCTAACACCTAAACCAAGAAAGTTTAAGGATTTTACTATGCATTCATCATCTGGGATCCAAACTTCAAACTGACTTTGATTTCTTGTGTGTTTCAGGTATGCTTCTCTTTCCTAATATTTAATTTTACATTGTGAAATGAATTGAATGGTTTTCCATTTGATTTAAATCATGGGTTTTGAAATAGGATTGAGGGGTTTTTGTTGTTACTGATTGAATTACCTGTCCCATGTTTTGAATTGATTTCATTCTTGAAATTAATATTTTTGGGACTAAATTGGTACATTATTAAAATGGTGGGAATGGAGGACATGGGTTTCCCCAAATTGGATGAATTTTGGCTTGGATTTGCATGAACCTCAATCCACTTTATAAATTTGACTTAACTTGTGGAAAATTGAATGGTTTAACTTGTTTTTGAACTTAATGCAATGCATTAATGGATAAATGGATATAAAAAATGAATCTGGATGGCCTTGGTGATCATGGATTGGATTTTAATGGAACTTTAGAGTTAATGTTGATTGTGTGGATTGGTTTGGCATGTTTAATATAGTTTGCAAGCATAGAGGTATGATGATACCAAGTGGTAAATGCGTTAATGAATGACTCCTGGGTTACTAGTAGCTTGTATGTGAAAATTGTTTTAATTTGGTCTTAAAGAAGGTTGTATAGTTCATCGTGAAGGTGTAAGTCCCGGGGAAGCAAACGCTGGAAACCACGTTTGTCGGCATTAGAGGTCTATATGATCGTGTGATTGACGTCTATATGATCGTGTGATTGACACATACTTGATATATATATATTTGGTTCGGATATAGTCCTGGGTTGCTTTAGTTTTTCCTTGGATTTTTTTCTCGGTTCATACGGCTAACACACAGTAGGCCCTTTAAGCAGGGAGAGCTGAACCCATATAGCCCATGGGTGTTTGTAGAATGGATTGAGCAATAAAGTCCAAGTTAATGGTTTTAAAACTCTCATGTTTATGAAATTTACCCTATGTCGGCATTTTATATGTGTATATATGAATGTGTACATGTGGTTTTGACTGATTTTTGTCACGACCAGAGACTACCCCTAGTCGAACATGGTGCTTAAGGCCATAAGTGACCCCAAGCTAATCCATGATATGGAACCTGTTGTGAGCACTGAATAAAATAATAATACAAACATCATGTGCAAATGGTAAACTAATAAGACACTATTAAAGTGAAATACTGAAACTAGGCCTGTGCAGATTTTGGTTAAACCGTTAACCTAAATTGATAATTTTTTTTATCGGGTTACCGGGTCAGTTTTTAAATTAATTGGTTGGGTGTCGGGTTAATAATCTTTGTTATTGGGTTTTTAATTCGAGCCACGATTTAAATGTTTTTTTATCGGGCCACCCGATAACCCAATTAAAATTAAAATATGTTGGGCTACTAGTAGTGGCCTATTAAGTGTTAAATGATCCGCCTAACCTAATGCCTATCCCAATCCCATGGATGGTGGAACCATACCCATTGGCCCAAAATCCAAATCCACCAAATAATAATATATTCACAATAGGCATAGGGTATTAGGGTTAACTACTTTACTCTTTACTTCCTATTTTCATTTTTCACGCCTCTTAGTCTCTCTCACTACTCATATCTGAAAATGCTTCTCAAATTCACAAATCTCTGAGACAAAAAGTTGTTATTGACAAGATCGAATGGCAAAAAATTTTACTGAAGATCGAAGGTCAAAAAATTATGCTGAAGATCGAAGGTCAAAATTTTTCATTGAAGATCGAAGGTAAAAAAATTTCAAGTAACAATTTTTGTTGTTGTTGATAGTCTTCTTCTTCTTATTTATCTCATTTGTTTTTTAATCTTTTTATTTTCTATGGAACTATTTAAAGTTCACATTTTGTTAGATGGGTGTTGTACTTTATTGATAGTTTATATGTATTTGGTTTATATTGGAGTTAACGGAACTATGCTTCCTCCTCTTCTGAGTTTGTTTTCGGATCTTTTATGCTATGAAAACTGTTCAAAGTTCACATTGTTTTAGCTGGGTGTTGCATTTCTATCGTTGATTGTGTTGTATTTGGCTTATTTTGAAGTTTCTACTTGGCTGGTAGGTAGTGTTTTCAAGGGCTAAGAGGGGTTTTAGCAAGAAAGATTTTGAGCATCTAATCTAAAACTTCAATTTAATGTGTGGATTAGCTTATGAATATATAAATTAATCAATTCAAAAATACTTATGCAATATTCAAGTATGTGTTATATATTTGTAATAGCTAGTTGGATGAATGGAGAT